>NW_028137483.1:0-72917 GCF_965140915.1 Aythya marila | reverse complement strand
GTTTTCTTCTGTTTTTGGGGTGGTCCCATTCTTTTTTGGGGTGTTTTTGACATATTTTGGGGTCTCCGTTGGGTTTTGTTGGGTTCTTGTTGTTCATCATGGTGAAAACGTGTAAATTGTGGGTATTGGAGAACATCAGGTAGGTTTAGGGGGACTTTTGGGGTGGATCAACGGCTTTTAGGGTTTTCTTTCGGTTTTGGGGGTGATCCCGCTTTTTTTTTGTGGTGTTTTTGACGTGTTTTGGGGTTTCCGTTGCGTTTCGTTGATTTCCTAATGTGTTTTAAGTTTGTTGGGAGTGGACTTTGGGATTTGGAGAACATCAGGTAGGTTTAGTGTGTTTTTGGGGTGGATCTATGGTTTTGGGGGTTTTCTTTCTTTTTTAGGGGTTATCCTGTTCTTGTTTGGGGTGTTTTCGACTTGTTTTGGGGTCTCCGTTGGGTTTTAGTTGGATTCTCGTTGGTCGTTAGGGTAAATGGGAGTGGATTGTGGGTTTTGAAGAAGATCAGGTGAGTTTAGGGTGGTTTTGCGGGGAAATTCATAGTGTTTGGTGTTTTTTCTTCTGATCCAGTTCTTTTTTGGGGTGTTTTTGAGGCGTTTTTGGGGTTTCCGTTGGGTTTCGTTGAGTTCCTGATGGGTTTTATGGTGGTTGGGAGTGGACATTTGGATTTGGAGAACATCAGGTACGTTTAGAGTGGTTTTGGGATTGGATCCGTGCTTTTTGGGGTTTTCTTTCGTTTTTGGGGGTGATCCTGTTCTTGTTTGGGGTGTTTTGGATGTGTTTTGGGTTCTCCGTTGGGTTTCGTTGTGTTTTCCGTGGTCATCATGGTGGAAAAGTGTAAATTGTGGGTTTTGGAGAACATCAGGTAGGTTTAGGGTTTTTTTGGGGTGGATCTATGTTTTTGGGGATTTTCTTCCAGTTTTGGGGGTGATTCCGTTCTTGTTTGGGGTGTTTTTGACGTGTTTTGTGGTCTCTGTTTTGTTTCGTTGTGTTTTCCTTGTTCATTTTGGTGGAAAAGGCTGAATAGTGGGTTTTGGAGAACATCAGGTAGGTTTAGGGTGGTTTTGGGATTTGATCCGTGCTTTTTGGGGATTTTGTTCCAGTTTTGGGGGTGATTCCGTTCTTGTTTGTGGTGTTTTTGATGTGTTTTGGGTTCTCCGTTGGGTTTCGTTGGGTTTTCCGTTGGCATCATGGTGGAAAAGGGTAAATTGTGGGTTTTGGAGAACATCAGGTAGGTTTAGGTGGACTTTTGGGGTGGATTCATGGTATTTGTTTTTTTTTTTTCTGTTTTTCTGGGGTGACCCCGTTCTTTTTTGGTGTGTTTTTGATGTGTTTTGGGGTCTCCGTTGGGTTTTGTTGGGTTCTTGTTGGTCATCATGTTGGAAAAGTGTAAATTGTGGGTTTTGGAGAATATCAGGTGAGTTTAAGTTTTTCTGGGTGGTGAATCTATGGTTTTGGTTGAATTCTTCTGTTTTTTTTTTAGCGTTTTCTTCTGTTTTTGGGGTGGTCCCATTCTTTTTTGGGGTGTTTTTGACATATTTTGGGGTCTCCGTTGGGTTTTGTTGGGTTCTTGTTGTTCATCATGGTGAAAACGTGTAAATTGTGGGTATTGGAGAACATCAGGTAGGTTTAGGGGGACTTTTGGGGTGGATCAACGGCTTTTAGGGTTTTCTTTCGGTTTTGGGGGTGATCCCGCTTTTTTTTGTGGTGTTTTTGACGTGTTTTGGGGTTTCCGTTGCGTTTCGTTGATTTCCTAATGTGTTTTAAGTTTGTTGGGAGTGGACTTTGGGATTTGGAGAACATCAGGTAGGTTTAGTGTGTTTTTGGGGTGGATCTATGGTTTTGGGGGTTTTCTTTCTTTTTTAGAGGTTATCCTGTTCTTGTTTGGGGTGTTTTCGACTTGTTTTGGGGTCTCCGTTGGGTTTTAGTTGGATTCTCGTTGGTCGTTAGGGTAAATGGGAGTGGATTGTGGGTTTTGAAGAAGATCAGGTGAGTTTAGGGTGGTTTTGCGGGGAAATTCATAGTGTTTGGTGTTTTTTCTTCTGATCCAGTTCTTTTTTGGGGTGTTTTTGAGGCGTTTTTGGGGTTTCCGTTGGGTTTCGTTGAGTTCCTGATGGGTTTTATGGTGGTTGGGAGTGGACATTTGGATTTGGAGAACATCAGGTACGTTTAGAGTGGTTTTGGGATTGGATCCGTGCTTTTTGGGGTTTTCTTTCGTTTTTGGGGGTGATCCTGTTCTTGTTTGGGGTGTTTTGGACGTGTTTTGGGTTCTCCGTTGGGTTTCGTTGTGTTTTCCGTGGTCATCATGGTGGAAAAGTGTAAATTGTGGGTTTTGGAGAACATCAGGTAGGTTTAGGGTTTTTTTGGGGTGGATCTATGTTTTTGGGGGATTTTCTTCCAGTTTTGGGGGTGATTCCGTTCTTGTTTGGGGTGTTTTTGACGTGTTTTGTGGTCTCTGTTTTGTTTCGTTGTGTTTTCCTTGTTCATTTTGGTGGAAAAGGCTGAATAGTGGGTTTTGGAGAACATCAGGTAGGTTTAGGGTGGTTTTGGGATTTGATCCGTGCTTTTTGGGGATTTTGTTCCAGTTTTGGGGGTGATTCCGTTCTTGTTTGTGGTGTTTTTGATGTGTTTTGGGTTCTCCGTTGGGTTTCGTTGGGTTTTCCGTTGGCATCATGGTGGAAAAGGGTAAATTGTGGGTTTTGGAGAACATCAGGTAGGTTTAGGGGGACTTTTGGGGTGGATTCATGGTATTTGTTTTTTTTTTCTGTTTTTCTGGGGTGACCCCGTTCTTTTTTGGTGTGTTTTTGATGTGTTTTGGGGTCTCCGTTGGGTTTTGTTGGGTTCTTGTTGGTCATCATGTTGGAAAAGTGTAAATTGTGGGTTTTGGAGAATATCAGGTGAGTTTAAGTTTTTCTGGGTGGTGAATCTATGGTTTTGGTTGAATTCTTCTGTTTTTTTTTTTAGCGTTTTCTTCTGTTTTTGGGGTGGTCCCATTCTTTTTTGGGGTGTTTTTGACATATTTTGGGGTCTCCGTTGGGTTTTGTTGGGTTCTTGTTGTTCATCATGGTGAAAACGTGTAAATTGTGGGTATTGGAGAACATCAGGTAGGTTTAGGGGGACTTTTGGGGTGGATCAACGGCTTTTAGGGTTTTCTTTCGGTTTTGGGGGTGATCCCGCTTTTTTTTGTGGTGTTTTTGACGTGTTTTGGGGTTTCCGTTGCGTTTCGTTGATTTCCTAATGTGTTTTAAGTTTGTTGGGAGTGGACTTTGGGATTTGGAGAACATCAGGTAGGTTTAGTGTGTTTTTGGGGTGGATCTATGGTTTTGGGGGTTTTCTTTCTTTTTTAGGGGTTATCCTGTTCTTGTTTGGGGTGTTTTCGACTTGTTTTGGGGTCTCCGTTGGGTTTTAGTTGGATTCTCGTTGGTCGTTAGGGTAAATGGGAGTGGATTGTGGGTTTTGAAGAAGATCAGGTGAGTTTAGGGTGGTTTTGCGGGGAAATTCATAGTGTTTGGTGTTTTTTCTTCTGATCCAGTTCTTTTTTGGGGTGTTTTTGAGGCGTTTTTGGGGTTTCCGTTGGGTTTCGTTGAGTTCCTGATGGGTTTTATGGTGGTTGGGAGTGGACATTTGGATTTGGAGAACATCAGGTACGTTTAGAGTGGTTTTGGGATTGGATCCGTGCTTTTTGGGGTTTTCTTTCGTTTTTGGGGGTGATCCTGTTCTTGTTTGGGGTGTTTTGGACGTGTTTTGGGTTCTCCGTTGGGTTTCGTTGTGTTTTCCGTGGTCATCATGGTGGAAAAGTGTAAATTGTGGGTTTTGGAGAACATCAGGTAGGTTTAGGGTTTTTTTGGGGTGGATCTATGTTTTTGGGGGATTTTGTTCCAGTTTTGGGGGTGATTCCGTTCTTGTTTGGGGTGTTTTTGACGTGTTTTGTGGTCTCTGTTTTGTTTCGTTGTGTTTTCCTTGTTCATTTTGGTGGAAAAGGCTGAATAGTGGGTTTTGGAGAACATCAGGTAGGTTTAGGGTGGTTTTGGGATTTGATCCGTGCTTTTTGGGGATTTTGTTCCAGTTTTGGGGGTGATTCCGTTCTTGTTTGTGGTGTTTTTGATGTGTTTTGGGTTCTCCGTTGGGTTTCGTTGGGTTTTCCGTTGGCATCATGGTGGAAAAGGGTAAATTGTGGGTTTTGGAGAACATCAGGTAGGTTTAGGGGGACTTTTGGGGTGGATTCATGGTATTTGTTTTTTTTTTTTCTGTTTTTCTGGGGTGACCCCGTTCTTTTTTGGTGTGTTTTTGATGTGTTTTGGGGTCTCCGTTGGGTTTTGTTGGGTTCTTGTTGGTCATCATGTTGGAAAAGTGTAAATTGTGGGTTTTGGAGAATATCAGGTGAGTTTAAGTTTTTCTGGGTGGTGAATCTATGGTTTTGGTTGAATTCTTCTGTTTTTTTTTAGCGTTTTCTTCTGTTTTTGGGGTGGTCCCATTCTTTTTTGGGGTGTTTTTGACATATTTTGGGGTCTCCGTTGGGTTTTGTTGGGTTCTTGTTGTTCATCATGGTGAAAACGTGTAAATTGTGGGTATTGGAGAACATCAGGTAGGTTTAGGGGGACTTTTGGGGTGGATCAACGGCTTTTAGGGTTTTCTTTCGGTTTTGGGGGTGATCCCGCTTTTTTTTGTGGTGTTTTTGACGTGTTTTGGGGTTTCCGTTGCGTTTCGTTGATTTCCTAATGTGTTTTAAGTTTGTTGGGAGTGGACTTTGGGATTTGGAGAACATCAGGTAGGTTTAGTGTGTTTTTGGGGTGGATCTATGGTTTTGGGGGTTTTCTTTCTTTTTTAGGGGTTATCCTGTTCTTGTTTGGGGTGTTTTCGACTTGTTTTGGGGTCTCCGTTGGGTTTTAGTTGGATTCTCGTTGGTCGTTAGGGTAAATGGGAGTGGATTGTGGGTTTTGAAGAAGATCAGGTGAGTTTAGGGTGGTTTTGCGGGGAAATTCATAGTGTTTGGTGTTTTTTCTTCTGATCCAGTTCTTTTTTGGGGTGTTTTTGAGGCGTTTTTGGGGTTTCCGTTGGGTTTCGTTGAGTTCCTGATGGGTTTTATGGTGGTTGGGAGTGGACATTTGGATTTGGAGAACATCAGGTACGTTTAGAGTGGTTTTGGGATCGGATCCGTGCTTTTTGGGGTTTTCTTTCGTTTTTGGGGGTGATCCTGTTCTTGTTTGGGGTGTTTTGGACGTGTTTTGGGTTCTCCGTTGGGTTTCGTTGTGTTTTCCGTGGTCATCATGGTGGAAAAGTGTAAATTGTGGGTTTTGGAGAACATCAGGTAGGTTTAGGGTTTTTTTGGGGTGGATCTATGTTTTTGGGGGATTTTGTTCCAGTTTTGGGGGTGATTCCGTTCTTGTTTGGGGTGTTTTTGACGTGTTTTGTGGTCTCTGTTTTGTTTCGTTGTGTTTTCCTTGTTCATTTTGGTGGAAAAGGCTGAATAGTGGGTTTTGGAGAACATCAGGTAGGTTTAGGGTGGTTTTGGGATTTGATCCGTGCTTTTTGGGGATTTTGTTCCAGTTTTGGGGGTGATTCCGTTCTTGTTTGTGGTGTTTTTGATGTGTTTTGGGTTCTCCGTTGGGTTTCGTTGGGTTTTCCGTTGGCATCATGGAAAAGGGTAAATTGTGGGTTTTGGAGAACATCAGGTAGGTTTAGGGGGACTTTTGGGGTGGATTCATGGTATTTGTTTTTTTTTTTTTCTGTTTTTCTGGGGTGACCCCGTTCTTTTTTGGTGTGTTTTTGATGTGTTTTGGGGTCTCCGTTGGGTTTTGTTGGGTTCTTGTTGGTCATCATGTTGGAAAAGTGTAAATTGTGGGTTTTGGAGAATATCAGGTGAGTTTAAGTTTTTCTGGGTGGTGAATCTATGGTTTTGGTTGAATTCTTCTGTTTTTTTTTTAGCGTTTTCTTCTGTTTTTGGGGTGGTCCCATTCTTTTTTGGGGTGTTTTTGACATATTTTGGGGTCTCCGTTGGGTTTTGTTGGGTTCTTGTTGTTCATCATGGTGAAAACGTGTAAATTGTGGGTATTGGAGAACATCAGGTAGGTTTAGGGGGACTTTTGGGGTGGATCAACGGCTTTTAGGGTTTTCTTTCGGTTTTGGGGGTGATCCCGCTTTTTTTTGTGGTGTTTTTGACGTGTTTTGGGGTTTCCGTTGCGTTTCGTTGATTTCCTAATGTGTTTTAAGTTTGTTGGGAGTGGACTTTGGGATTTGGAGAACATCAGGTAGGTTTAGTGTGTTTTTGGGGTGGATCTATGGTTTTGGGGGTTTTCTTTCTTTTTTAGGGGTTATCCTGTTCTTGTTTGGGGTGTTTTCGACTTGTTTTGGGGTCTCCGTTGGGTTTTAGTTGGATTCTCGTTGGTCGTTAGGGTAAATGGGAGTGGATTGTGGGTTTTGAAGAAGATCAGGTGAGTTTAGGGTGGTTTTGCGGGGAAATTCATAGTGTTTGGTGTTTTTTCTTCTGATCCAGTTCTTTTTTGGGGTGTTTTTGAGGCGTTTTTGGGGTTTCCGTTGGGTTTCGTTGAGTTCCTGATGGGTTTTATGGTGGTTGGGAGTGGACATTTGGATTTGGAGAACATCAGGTACGTTTAGAGTGGTTTTGGGATTGGATCCGTGCTTTTTGGGGTTTTCTTTCGTTTTTGGGGGTGATCCTGTTCTTGTTTGGGGTGTTTTGGACGTGTTTTGGGTTCTCCGTTGGGTTTCGTTGTGTTTTCCGTGGTCATCATGGTGGAAAAGTGTAAATTGTGGGTTTTGGAGAACATCAGGTAGGTTTAGGGTTTTTTTGGGGTGGATCTATGTTTTTGGGGGATTTTCTTCCAGTTTTGGGGGTGATTCCGTTCTTGTTTGGGGTGTTTTTGACGTGTTTTGTGGTCTCTGTTTTGTTTCGTTGTGTTTTCCTTGTTCATTTTGGTGGAAAAGGCTGAATAGTGGGTTTTGGAGAACATCAGGTAGGTTTAGGGTGGTTTTGGGATTTGATCCGTGCTTTTTGGGGATTTTGTTCCAGTTTTGGGGGTGATTCCGTTCTTGTTTGTGGTGTTTTTGATGTGTTTTGGGTTCTCCGTTGGGTTTCGTTGGGTTTTCCGTTGGCATCATGGTGGAAAAGGGTAAATTGTGGGTTTTGGAGAACATCAGGTAGGTTTAGGGGGACTTTTGGGGTGGATTCATGGTATTTGTTTTTTTTTTTCTGTTTTTCTGGGGTGACCCCGTTCTTTTTTGGTGTGTTTTTGATGTGTTTTGGGGTCTCCGTTGGGTTTTGTTGGGTTCTTGTTGGTCATCATGTTGGAAAAGTGTAAATTGTGGGTTTTGGAGAATATCAGGTGAGTTTAAGTTTTTCTGGGTGGTGAATCTATGGTTTTGGTTGAATTCTTCTGTTTTTTTTTTTAGCGTTTTCTTCTGTTTTTGGGGTGGTCCCATTCTTTTTTGGGGTGTTTTTGACATATTTTGGGGTCTCCGTTGGGTTTTGTTGGGTTCTTGTTGTTCATCATGGTGAAAACGTGTAAATTGTGGGTATTGGAGAACATCAGGTAGGTTTAGGGGGACTTTTGGGGTGGATCAACGGCTTTTAGGGTTTTCTTTCGGTTTTGGGGGTGATCCCGCTTTTTTTTGTGGTGTTTTTGACGTGTTTTGGGGTTTCCGTTGCGTTTCGTTGATTTCCTAATGTGTTTTAAGTTTGTTGGGAGTGGACTTTGGGATTTGGAGAACATCAGGTAGGTTTAGTGTGTTTTTGGGGTGGATCTATGGTTTTGGGGGTTTTCTTTCTTTTTTAGGGGTTATCCTGTTCTTGTTTGGGGTGTTTTCGACTTGTTTTGGGGTCTCCGTTGGGTTTTAGTTGGATTCTCGTTGGTCGTTAGGGTAAATGGGAGTGGATTGTGGGTTTTGAAGAAGATCAGGTGAGTTTAGGGTGGTTTTGCGGGGAAATTCATAGTGTTTGGTGTTTTTTCTTCTGATCCAGTTCTTTTTTGGGGTGTTTTTGAGGCGTTTTTGGGGTTTCCGTTGGGTTTCGTTGAGTTCCTGATGGGTTTTATGGTGGTTGGGAGTGGACATTTGGATTTGGAGAACATCAGGTACGTTTAGAGTGGTTTTGGGATCGGATCCGTGCTTTTTGGGGTTTTCTTTCGTTTTTGGGGGTGATCCTGTTCTTGTTTGGGGTGTTTTGGACGTGTTTTGGGTTCTCCGTTGGGTTTCGTTGTGTTTTCCGTGGTCATCATGGTGGAAAAGTGTAAATTGTGGGTTTTGGAGAACATCAGGTAGGTTTAGGGTTTTTTTTGGGGTGGATCTATGTTTTTGGGGGATTTTCTTCCAGTTTTGGGGGTGATTCCGTTCTTGTTTGGGGTGTTTTTGACGTGTTTTGTGGTCTCTGTTTTGTTTCGTTGTGTTTTCCTTGTTCATTTTGGTGGAAAAGGCTGAATAGTGGGTTTTGGAGAACATCAGGTAGGTTTAGGGTGGTTTTGGGATTTGATCCGTGCTTTTTGGGGATTTTGTTCCAGTTTTGGGGGTGATTCCGTTCTTGTTTGTGGTGTTTTTGATGTGTTTTGGGTTCTCCGTTGGGTTTCGTTGGGTTTTCCGTTGGCATCATGGTGGAAAAGGGTAAATTGTGGGTTTTGGAGAACATCAGGTAGGTTTAGGGGGACTTTTGGGGTGGATTCATGGTATTTGTTTTTTTTTTTCTGTTTTTCTGGGGTGACCCCGTTCTTTTTTGGTGTGTTTTTGATGTGTTTTGGGGTCTCCGTTGGGTTTTGTTGGGTTCTTGTTGGTCATCATGTTGGAAAAGTGTAAATTGTGGGTTTTGGAGAATATCAGGTGAGTTTAAGTTTTTCTGGGTGGTGAATCTATGGTTTTGGTTGAATTCTTCTGTTTTTTTTTTAGCGTTTTCTTCTGTTTTTGGGGTGGTCCCATTCTTTTTTGGGGTGTTTTTGACATATTTTGGGGTCTCCGTTGGGTTTTGTTGGGTTCTTGTTGTTCATCATGGTGAAAACGTGTAAATTGTGGGTATTGGAGAACATCAGGTAGGTTTAGGGGGACTTTTGGGGTGGATCAACGGCTTTTAGGGTTTTCTTTCGGTTTTGGGGGTGATCCCGCTTTTTTTTTGTGGTGTTTTTGACGTGTTTTGGGGTTTCCGTTGCGTTTCGTTGATTTCCTAATGTGTTTTAAGTTTGTTGGGAGTGGACTTTGGGATTTGGAGAACATCAGGTAGGTTTAGTGTGTTTTTGGGGTGGATCTATGGTTTTGGGGGTTTTCTTTCTTTTTTAGGGGTTATCCTGTTCTTGTTTGGGGTGTTTTCGACTTGTTTTGGGGTCTCCGTTGGGTTTTAGTTGGATTCTCGTTGGTCGTTAGGGTAAATGGGAGTGGATTGTGGGTTTTGAAGAAGATCAGGTGAGTTTAGGGTGGTTTTGCGGGGAAATTCATAGTGTTTGGTGTTTTTTCTTCTGATCCAGTTCTTTTTTGGGGTGTTTTTGAGGCGTTTTTGGGGTTTCCGTTGGGTTTCGTTGAGTTCCTGATGGGTTTTATGGTGGTTGGGAGTGGACATTTGGATTTGGAGAACATCAGGTACGTTTAGAGTGGTTTTGGGATCGGATCCGTGCTTTTTGGGGTTTTCTTTCGTTTTTGGGGGTGATCCTGTTCTTGTTTGGGGTGTTTTGGACGTGTTTTGGGTTCTCCGTTGGGTTTCGTTGTGTTTTCCGTGGTCATCATGGTGGAAAAGTGTAAATTGTGGGTTTTGGAGAACATCAGGTAGGTTTAGGGTTTTTTTGGGGTGGATCTATGTTTTTGGGGGATTTTCTTCCAGTTTTGGGGGTGATTCCGTTCTTGTTTGGGGTGTTTTTGACGTGTTTTGTGGTCTCTGTTTTGTTTCGTTGTGTTTTCCTTGTTCATTTTGGTGGAAAAGGCTGAATAGTGGGTTTTGGAGAACATCAGGTAGGTTTAGGGTGGTTTTGGGATTTGATCCGTGCTTTTTGGGGATTTTGTTCCAGTTTTGGGGGTGATTCCGTTCTTGTTTGTGGTGTTTTTGATGTGTTTTGGGTTCTCCGTTGGGTTTCGTTGGGTTTTCCGTTGGCATCATGGTGGAAAAGGGTAAATTGTGGGTTTTGGAGAACATCAGGTAGGTTTAGGGGGACTTTTGGGGTGGATTCATGGTATTTGTTTTTTTTTTTTCTGTTTTTCTGGGGTGACCCCGTTCTTTTTTGGTGTGTTTTTGATGTGTTTTGGGGTCTCCGTTGGGTTTTGTTGGGTTCTTGTTGGTCATCATGTTGGAAAAGTGTAAATTGTGGGTTTTGGAGAATATCAGGTGAGTTTAAGTTTTTCTGGGTGGTGAATCTATGGTTTTGGTTGAATTCTTCTGTTTTTTTTTTAGCGTTTTCTTCTGTTTTTGGGGTGGTCCCATTCTTTTTTGGGGTGTTTTTGACATATTTTGGGGTCTCCGTTGGGTTTTGTTGGGTTCTTGTTGTTCATCATGGTGAAAACGTGTAAATTGTGGGTATTGGAGAACATCAGGTAGGTTTAGGGGGACTTTTGGGGTGGATCAACGGCTTTTAGGGTTTTCTTTCGGTTTTGGGGGTGATCCCGCTTTTTTTTTGTGGTGTTTTTGACGTGTTTTGGGGTTTCCGTTGCGTTTCGTTGATTTCCTAATGTGTTTTAAGTTTGTTGGGAGTGGACTTTGGGATTTGGAGAACATCAGGTAGGTTTAGTGTGTTTTTGGGGTGGATCTATGGTTTTTGGGGTTTTCTTTCTTTTTTAGGGGTTATCCTGTTCTTGTTTGGGGTGTTTTCGACTTGTTTTGGGGTCTCCGTTGGGTTTTAGTTGGATTCTCGTTGGTCGTTAGGGTAAATGGGAGTGGATTGTGGGTTTTGAAGAAGATCAGGTGAGTTTAGGGTGGTTTTGCGGGGAAATTCATAGTGTTTGGTGTTTTTTCTTCTGATCCAGTTCTTTTTTGGGGTGTTTTGAGGCGTTTTTGGGGTTTCCGTTGGGTTTCGTTGAGTTCCTGATGGGTTTTATGGTGGTTGGGAGTGGACATTTGGATTTGGAGAACATCAGGTACGTTTAGAGTGGTTTTGGGATTGGATCCGTGCTTTTTGGGGTTTTCTTTCGTTTTTGGGGGTGATCCTGTTCTTGTTTGGGGTGTTTTGGACGTGTTTTGGGTTCTCCGTTGGGTTTCGTTGTGTTTTCCGTGGTCATCATGGTGGAAAAGTGTAAATTGTGGGTTTTGGAGAACATCAGGTAGGTTTAGGGTTTTTTTGGGGTGGATCTATGTTTTTGGGGGATTTTCTTCCAGTTTTGGGGGTGATTCCGTTCTTGTTTGGGGTGTTTTTGACGTGTTTTGTGGTCTCTGTTTTGTTTCGCTGTGTTTTCCTTGTTCATTTTGGTGGAAAAGGCTGAATAGTGGGTTTTGGAGAACATCAGGTAGGTTTAGGGTGGTTTTGGGATTTGATCCGTGCTTTTTGGGGATTTTGTTCCAGTTTTGGGGGTGATTCCGTTCTTGTTTGTGGTGTTTTTGATGTGTTTTGGGTTCTCCGTTGGGTTTCGTTGGGTTTTCCGTTGGCATCATGGTGGAAAAGGGTAAATTGTGGGTTTTGGAGAACATCAGGTAGGTTTAGGGGGACTTTTGGGGTGGATTCATGGTATTTGTTTTTTTTTTTTCTGTTTTTCTGGGGTGACCCCGTTCTTTTTTGGTGTGTTTTTGATGTGTTTTGGGGTCTCCGTTGGGTTTTGTTGGGTTCTTGTTGGTCATCATGTTGGAAAAGTGTAAATTGTGGGTTTTGGAGAATATCAGGTGAGTTTAAGTTTTTCTGGGTGGTGAATCTATGGTTTTGGTTGAATTCTTCTGTTTTTTTTTAGCGTTTTCTTCTGTTTTTGGGGTGGTCCCATTCTTTTTTGGGGTGTTTTTGACATATTTTGGGGTCTCCGTTGGGTTTTGTTGGGTTCTTGTTGTTCATCATGGTGAAAACGTGTAAATTGTGGGTATTGGAGAACATCAGGTAGGTTTAGGGGGACTTTTGGGGTGGATCAACGGCTTTTAGGGTTTTCTTTCGGTTTTGGGGGTGATCCCGCTTTTTTTTGTGGTGTTTTTGACGTGTTTTGGGGTTTCCGTTGCGTTTCGTTGATTTCCTAATGTGTTTTAAGTTTGTTGGGAGTGGACTTTGGGATTTGGAGAACATCAGGTAGGTTTAGTGTGTTTTTGGGGTGGATCTATGGTTTTGGGGGTTTTCTTTCTTTTTTAGGGGTTATCCTGTTCTTGTTTGGGGTGTTTTCGACTTGTTTTGGGGTCTCCGTTGGGTTTTAGTTGGATTCTCGTTGGTCGTTAGGGTAAATGGGAGTGGATTGTGGGTTTTGAAGAAGATCAGGTGAGTTTAGGGTGGTTTTGCGGGGAAATTCATAGTGTTTGGTGTTTTTTCTTCTGATCCAGTTCTTTTTTGGGGTGTTTTTGAGGCGTTTTTGGGGTTTCCGTTGGGTTTCGTTGAGTTCCTGATGGGTTTTATGGTGGTTGGGAGTGGACATTTGGATTTGGAGAACATCAGGTACGTTTAGAGTGGTTTTGGGATTGGATCCGTGCTTTTTGGGGTTTTCTTTCGTTTTTGGGGGTGATCCTGTTCTTGTTTGGGGTGTTTTGGACGTGTTTTGGGTTCTCCGTTGGGTTTCGTTGTGTTTTCCGTGGTCATCATGGTGGAAAAGTGTAAATTGTGGGTTTTGGAGAACATCAGGTAGGTTTAGGGTTTTTTTGGGGTGGATCTATGTTTTTGGGGGATTTTCTTCCAGTTTTGGGGGTGATTCCGTTCTTGTTTGGGGTGTTTTTGACGTGTTTTGTGGTCTCTGTTTTGTTTCGTTGTGTTTTCCTTGTTCATTTTGGTGGAAAAGGCTGAATAGTGGGTTTTGGAGAACATCAGGTAGGTTTAGGGTGGTTTTGGGATTTGATCCGTGCTTTTTGGGGATTTTGTTCCAGTTTTGGGGGTGATTCCGTTCTTGTTTGTGGTGTTTTTGATGTGTTTTGGGTTCTCCGTTGGGTTTCGTTGGGTTTTCCGTTGGCATCATGGTGGAAAAGGGTAAATTGTGGGTTTTGGAGAACATCAGGTAGGTTTAGGGGGACTTTTGGGGTGGATTCATGGTATTTGTTTTTTTTTTTTCTGTTTTTCTGGGGTGACCCCGTTCTTTTTTGGTGTGTTTTTGATGTGTTTTGGGGTCTCCGTTGGGTTTTGTTGGGTTCTTGTTGGTCATCATGTTGGAAAAGTGTAAATTGTGGGTTTTGGAGAATATCAGGTGAGTTTAAGTTTTTCTGGGTGGTGAATCTATGGTTTTGGTTGAATTCTTCTGTTTTTTTTTAGCGTTTTCTTCTGTTTTTGGGGTGGTCCCATTCTTTTTTGGGGTGTTTTTGACATATTTTGGGGTCTCCGTTGGGTTTTGTTGGGTTCTTGTTGTTCATCATGGTGAAAACGTGTAAATTGTGGGTATTGGAGAACATCAGGTAGGTTTAGGGGGACTTTTGGGGTGGGATCAACGGCTTTTAGGGTTTCTTTCGGTTTTGGGGGTGATCCCGCTTTTTTTTGTGGTGTTTTTGACGTGTTTTGGGGTTTCCGTTGCGTTTCGTTGATTTCCTAATGTGTTTTAAGTTTGTTGGGAGTGGACTTTGGGATTTGGAGAACATCAGGTAGGTTTAGTGTGTTTTTGGGGTGGATCTATGGTTTTTGGGGTTTTCTTTCTTTTTTAGGGGTTATCCTGTTCTTGTTTGGGGTGTTTTCGACTTGTTTTGGGGTCTCCGTTGGGTTTTAGTTGGATTCTCGTTGGTCGTTAGGGTAAATGGGAGTGGATTGTGGGTTTTGAAGAAGATCAGGTGAGTTTAGGGTGGTTTTGCGGGGAAATTCATAGTGTTTGGTGTTTTTTCTTCTGATCCAGTTCTTTTTTGGGGTGTTTTTGAGGCGTTTTTGGGGTTTCCGTTGGGTTTCGTTGAGTTCCTGATGGGTTTTATGGTGGTTGGGAGTGGACATTTGGATTTGGAGAACATCAGGTACGTTTAGAGTGGTTTTGGGATTGGATCCGTGCTTTTTGGGGTTTTCTTTCGTTTTTGGGGGTGATCCTGTTCTTGTTTGGGGTGTTTTGGACGTGTTTTGGGTTCTCCGTTGGGTTTCGTTGTGTTTTCCGTGGTCATCATGGTGGAAAAGTGTAAATTGTGGGTTTTGGAGAACATCAGGTAGGTTTAGGGTTTTTTTGGGGTGGATCTATGTTTTTGGGGGATTTTGTTCCAGTTTTGGGGGTGATTCCGTTCTTGTTTGGGGTGTTTTTGACGTGTTTTGTGGTCTCTGTTTTGTTTCGTTGTGTTTTCCTTGTTCATTTTGGTGGAAAAGGCTGAATAGTGGGTTTTGGAGAACATCAGGTAGGTTTAGGGTGGTTTTGGGATTTGATCCGTGCTTTTTGGGGATTTTGTTCCAGTTTTGGGGGTGATTCCGTTCTTGTTTGTGGTGTTTTTGATGTGTTTTGGGTTCTCCGTTGGGTTTCGTTGGGTTTTCCGTTGGCATCATGGTGGAAAAGGGTAAATTGTGGGTTTTGGAGAACATCAGGTAGGTTTAGGGGGACTTTTGGGGTGGATTCATGGTATTTGTTTTTTTTTTTTCTGTTTTTCTGGGGTGACCCCGTTCTTTTTTGGTGTGTTTTTGATGTGTTTTGGGGTCTCCGTTGGGTTTTGTTGGGTTCTTGTTGGTCATCATGTTGGAAAAGTGTAAATTGTGGGTTTTGGAGAATATCAGGTGAGTTTAAGTTTTTCTGGGTGGTGAATCTATGGTTTTGGTTGAATTCTTCTGTTTTTTTTTAGCGTTTTCTTCTGTTTTTGGGGTGGTCCCATTCTTTTTTGGGGTGTTTTTGACATATTTTGGGGTCTCCGTTGGGTTTTGTTGGGTTCTTGTTGTTCATCATGGTGAAAACGTGTAAATTGTGGGTATTGGAGAACATCAGGTAGGTTTAGGGGGACTTTTGGGGTGGATCAACGGCTTTTAGGGTTTTCTTTCGGTTTTGGGGGTGATCCCGCTTTTTTTTGTGGTGTTTTTGACGTGTTTTGGGGTTTCCGTTGCGTTTCGTTGATTTCCTAATGTGTTTTAAGTTTGTTGGGAGTGGACTTTGGGATTTGGAGAACATCAGGTAGGTTTAGTGTGTTTTTGGGGTGGATCTATGGTTTTGGGGGTTTTCTTTCTTTTTTAGGGGTTATCCTGTTCTTGTTTGGGGTGTTTTCGACTTGTTTTGGGGTCTCCGTTGGGTTTTAGTTGGATTCTCGTTGGTCGTTAGGGTAAATGGGAGTGGATTGTGGGTTTTGAAGAAGATCAGGTGAGTTTAGGGTGGTTTTGCGGGGAAATTCATAGTGTTTGGTGTTTTTTCTTCTGATCCAGTTCTTTTTTGGGGTGTTTTTGAGGCGTTTTTGGGGTTTCCGTTGGGTTTCGTTGAGTTCCTGATGGGTTTTATGGTGGTTGGGAGTGGACATTTGGATTTGGAGAACATCAGGTACGTTTAGAGTGGTTTTGGGATTGGATCCGTGCTTTTTGGGGTTTTCTTTCGTTTTTGGGGGTGATCCTGTTCTTGTTTGGGGTGTTTTGGACGTGTTTTGGGTTCTCCGTTGGGTTTCGTTGTGTTTTCCGTGGTCATCATGGTGGAAAAGTGTAAATTGTGGGTTTTGGAGAACATCAGGTAGGTTTAGGGTTTTTTTGGGGTGGATCTATGTTTTTGGGGGATTTTCTTCCAGTTTTGGGGGTGATTCCGTTCTTGTTTGGGGTGTTTTTGACGTGTTTTGTGGTCTCTGTTTTGTTTCGTTGTGTTTTCCTTGTTCATTTTGGTGGAAAAGGCTGAATAGTGGGTTTTGGAGAACATCAGGTAGGTTTAGGGTGGTTTTGGGATTTGATCCGTGCTTTTTGGGGATTTTGTTCCAGTTTTGGGGGTGATTCCGTTCTTGTTTGTGGTGTTTTTGATGTGTTTTGGGCTCTCCGTTGGGTTTCGTTGGGTTTTCCGTTGGCATCATGGTGGAAAAGGGTAAATTGTGGGTTTTGGAGAACATCAGGTAGGTTTAGGGGGACTTTTGGGGTGGATTCATGGTATTTGTTTTTTTTTTTCTGTTTTTCTGGGGTGACCCCGTTCTTTTTTGGTGTGTTTTTGATGTGTTTTGGGGTCTCCGTTGGGTTTTGTTGGGTTCTTGTTGGTCATCATGTTGGAAAAGTGTAAATTGTGGGTTTTGGAGAATATCAGGTGAGTTTAAGTTTTTCTGGGTGGTGAATCTATGGTTTTGGTTGAATTCTTCTGTTTTTTTTTTTAGCGTTTTCTTCTGTTTTTGGGGTGGTCCCATTCTTTTTTGGGGTGTTTTTGACATATTTTGGGGTCTCCGTTGGGTTTTGTTGGGTTCTTGTTGTTCATCATGGTGAAAACGTGTAAATTGTGGGTATTGGAGAACATCAGGTAGGTTTAGGGGGACTTTTGGGGTGGATCAACGGCTTTTAGGGTTTTCTTTCGGTTTTGGGGGTGATCCCGCTTTTTTTTGTGGTGTTTTTGACGTGTTTTGGGGTTTCCGTTGCGTTTCGTTGATTTCCTAATGTGTTTTAAGTTTGTTGGGAGTGGACTTTGGGATTTGGAGAACATCAGGTAGGTTTAGTGTGTTTTTGGGGTGGATCTATGGTTTTGGGGGTTTTCTTTCTTTTTTAGGGGTTATCCTGTTCTTGTTTGGGGTGTTTTCGACTTGTTTTGGGGTCTCCGTTGGGTTTTAGTTGGATTCTCGTTGGTCGTTAGGGTAAATGGGAGTGGATTGTGGGTTTTGAAGAAGATCAGGTGAGTTTAGGGTGGTTTTGCGGGGAAATTCATAGTGTTTGGTGTTTTTTCTTCTGATCCAGTTCTTTTCTGGGGTGTTTTTGAGGTGTTTTTGGGGTTTCCGTTGGGTTTCGTTGAGTTCCTGATGGGTTTTATGGTGGTTGGGAGTGGACATTTGGATTTGGAGAACATCAGGTACGTTTAGAGTGGTTTTGGGATTGGATCCGTGCTTTTTGGGGTTTTCTTTCGTTTTTGGGGGTGATCCTGTTCTTGTTTGGGGTGTTTTGGACGTGTTTTGGGTTCTCCGTTGGGTTTCGTTGTGTTTTCCGTGGTCATCATGGTGGAAAAGTGTAAATTGTGGGTTTTGGAGAACATCAGGTAGGTTTAGGGTTTTTTTGGGGTGGATCTATGTTTTTGGGGGATTTTCTTCCAGTTTTGGGGGTGATTCCGTTCTTGTTTGGGGTGTTTTTGACGTGTTTTGTGGTCTCTGTTTTGTTTCGTTGTGTTTTCCTTGTTCATTTTGGTGGAAAAGGCTGAATAGTGGGTTTTGGAGAACATCAGGTAGGTTTAGGGTGGTTTTGGGATTTGATCCGTGCTTTTTGGGGATTTTGTTCCAGTTTTGGGGGTGATTCCGTTCTTGTTTGTGGTGTTTTTGATGTGTTTTGGGTTCTCCGTTGGGTTTTGTTGGGTTTTCTGTTGGCATCATGTTGGAAAAGTGTAAATTGTGGGTTTTGGAGAATATCAGGTGAGTTTAAGTTTTTCTGGGTGGTGAATCTATGGTTTTGGTTGAATTCTTCTGTTTTTTTTTTAGCGTTTTCTTCTGTTTTTGGGGTGGTCCCATTCTTTTTTGGGGTGTTTTTGACATATTTTGGGGTCTCCGTTGGGTTTTGTTGGGTTCTTGTTGTTCATCATGGTGAAAACGTGTAAATTGTGGGTATTGGAGAACATCAGGTAGGTTTAGGGGGACTTTTGGGGTGGATCAACGGCTTTTAGGGTTTTCTTTCGGTTTTGGGGGTGATCCCGCTTTTTTTTGTGGTGTTTTTGACGTGTTTTGGGGTTTCCGTTGCGTTTCGTTGATTTCCTAATGTGTTTTAAGTTTGTTGGGAGTGGACTTTGGGATTTGAGAACATCAGGTAGGTTTAGTGTGTTTTTGGGGTGGATCTATGGTTTTGGGGGTTTTCTTTCTTTTTTAGGGGTTATCCTGTTCTTGTTTGGGGTGTTTTCGACTTGTTTTGGGGTCTCCGTTGGGTTTTAGTTGGATTCTCGTTGGTCGTTAGGGTAAATGGGAGTGGATTGTGGGTTTTGAAGAAGATCAGGTGAGTTTAGGGTGGTTTTGCGGGGAAATTCATAGTGTTTGGTGTTTTTTCTTCTGACCCAGTTCTTTTCTGGGGTGTTTTTGAGGTGTTTTTGGGGTTTCCGTTGGGTTTCGTTGAGTTCCTGATGGGTTTTATGGTGGTTGGGAGTGGACATTTGGATTTGGAGAACATCAGGTACGTTTAGAGTGGTTTTGGGATTGGATCCGTGCTTTTTGGGGTTTTCTTTCGTTTTTGGGGGTGATCCTGTTCTTGTTTGGGGTGTTTTGGACGTGTTTTGGGTTCTCCGTTGGGTTTCGTTGTGTTTTCCGTGGTCATCATGGTGGAAAAGTGTAAATTGTGGGTTTTGGAGAACATCAGGTAGGTTTAGGGTTTTTTTGGGGTGGATCTATGTTTTTGGGGGATTTTCTTCCAGTTTTGGGGGTGATTCCGTTCTTGTTTGGGGTGTTTTTGACGTGTTTTGTGGTCTCTGTTTTGTTTCGTTGTGTTTTCCTTGTTCATTTTGGTGGAAAAGGCTGAATAGTGGGTTTTGGAGAACATCAGGTAGGTTTAGGGTGGTTTTGGGATTTGATCCGTGCTTTTTGGGGATTTTGTTCCAGTTTTGGGGGTGATTCCGTTCTTGTTTGTGGTGTTTTTGATGTGTTTTGGGTTCTCCGTTGGGTTTTGTTGGGTTTTCTGTTGGCATCATGTTGGAAAAGTGTAAATTGTGGGTTTTGGAGAATATCAGGTGAGTTTAAGTTTTTCTGGGTGGTGAATCTATGGTTTTGGTTGAATTCTTCTGTTTTTTTTTTAGCGTTTTCTTCTGTTTTTGGGGTGGTCCCATTCTTTTTTGGGGTGTTTTTGACATATTTTGGGGTCTCCGTTGGGTTTTGTTGGGTTCTTGTTGTTCATCATGGTGAAAACGTGTAAATTGTGGGTATTGGAGAACATCAGGTAGGTTTAGGGGGACTTTTGGGGTGGATCAACGGCTTTTAGGGTTTTCTTTCGGTTTTGGGGGTGATCCCGCTTTTTTTTGTGGTGTTTTTGACGTGTTTTGGGGTTTCCGTTGCGTTTCGTTGATTTCCTAATGTGTTTTAAGTTTGTTGGGAGTGGACTTTGGGATTTGAGAACATCAGGTAGGTTTAGTGTGTTTTTGGGGTGGATCTATGGTTTTGGGGGTTTTCTTTCTTTTTTAGGGGTTATCCTGTTCTTGTTTGGGGTGTTTTCGACTTGTTTTGGGGTCTCCGTTGGGTTTTAGTTGGATTCTCGTTGGTCGTTAGGGTAAATGGGAGTGGATTGTGGGTTTTGAAGAAGATCAGGTGAGTTTAGGGTGGTTTTGCGGGGAAATTCATAGTGTTTGGTGTTTTTTCTTCTGACCCAGTTCTTTTCTGGGGTGTTTTTGAGGTGTTTTTGGGGTTTCCGTTGGGTTTCGTTGAGTTCCTGATGGGTTTTATGGTGGTTGGGAGTGGACATTTGGATTTGGAGAACATCAGGTACGTTTAGAGTGGTTTTGGGATTGGATCCGTGCTTTTTGGGGTTTTCTTTCGTTTTTGGGGGTGATCCTGTTCTTGTTTGGGGTGTTTTGGACGTGTTTTGGGTTCTCCGTTGGGTTTCGTTGTGTTTTCCGTGGTCATCATGGTGGAAAAGTGTAAATTGTGGGTTTTGGAGAACATCAGGTAGGTTTAGGGTTTTTTTGGGGTGGATCTATGTTTTTGGGGGATTTTGTTCCAGTTTTGGGGGTGATTCCGTTCTTGTTTGGGGTGTTTTTGACGTGTTTTGTGGTCTCTGTTTTGTTTCGTTGTGTTTTCCTTGTTCATTTTGGTGGAAAAGGCTGAATAGTGGGTTTTGGAGAACATCAGGTAGGTTTAGGGTGGTTTTGGGATTTGATCCGTGCTTTTTGGGGATTTTGTTCCAGTTTTGGGGGTGATTCCGTTCTTGTTTGTGGTGTTTTTGATGTGTTTTGGGTTCTCCGTTGGGTTTCGTTGGGTTTTCCGTTGGCATCATGGTGGAAAAGGGTAAATTGTGGGTTTTGGAGAACATCAGGTAGGTTTAGGGGGACTTTTGGGGTGGATTCATGGTATTTGTTTTTTTTTTTTCTGTTTTTCTGGGGTGACCCCGTTCTTTTTTGGTGTGTTTTTGATGTGTTTTGGGGTCTCCGTTGGGTTTTGTTGGGTTCTTGTTGGTCATCATGTTGGAAAAGTGTAAATTGTGGGTTTTGGAGAATATCAGGTGAGTTTAAGTTTTTCTGGGTGGTGAATCTATGGTTTTGGTTGAATTCTTCTGTTTTTTTTTAGCGTTTTCTTCTGTTTTTGGGGTGGTCCCATTCTTTTTTGGGGTGTTTTTGACATATTTTGGGGTCTCCGTTGGGTTTTGTTGGGTTCTTGTTGTTCATCATGGTGAAAACGTGTAAATTGTGGGTATTGGAGAACATCAGGTAGGTTTAGGGGGACTTTTGGGGTGGATCAACGGCTTTTAGGGTTTTCTTTCGGTTTTGGGGGTGATCCCGCTTTTTTTTGTGGTGTTTTTGACGTGTTTTGGGGTTTCCGTTGCGTTTCGTTGATTTCCTAATGTGTTTTAAGTTTGTTGGGAGTGGACTTTGGGATTTGAGAACATCAGGTAGGTTTAGTGTGTTTTTGGGGTGGATCTATGGTTTTGGGGGTTTTCTTTCTTTTTTAGGGGTTATCCTGTTCTTGTTTGGGGTGTTTTCGACTTGTTTTGGGGTCTCCGTTGGGTTTTAGTTGGATTCTCGTTGGTCGTTAGGGTAAATGGGAGTGGATTGTGGGTTTTGAAGAAGATCAGGTGAGTTTAGGGTGGTTTTGCGGGGAAATTCATAGTGTTTGGTGTTTTTTCTTCTGACCCAGTTCTTTTCTGGGGTGTTTTTGAGGTGTTTTTGGGGTTTCCGTTGGGTGTTGAGTTCCTGATGGGTTTTATGGTGGTTGGGAGTGGACATTTGGATTTGGAGAACATCAGGTACGTTTAGAGTGGTTTTGGGATTGGATCCGTGCTTTTTGGGGTTTTCTTTCGTTTTTGGGGGTGATCCTGTTCTTGTTTGGGGTGTTTTGGACGTGTTTTGGGTTCTCCGTTGGGTTTCGTTGTGTTTTCCGTGGTCATCATGGTGGAAAAGTGTAAATTGTGGGTTTTGGAGAACATCAGGTAGGTTTAGGGTTTTTTTGGGGTGGATCTATGTTTTTGGGGGATTTTCTTCCAGTTTTGGGGGTGATTCCGTTCTTGTTTGGGGTGTTTTTGACGTGTTTTGTGGTCTCTGTTTTGTTTCGTTGTGTTTTCCTTGTTCATTTTGGTGGAAAAGGCTGAATAGTGGGTTTTGGAGAACATCAGGTAGGTTTAGGGTGGTTTTGGGATTTGATCCGTGCTTTTTGGGGATTTTGTTCCAGTTTTGGGGGTGATTCCGTTCTTGTTTGTGGTGTTTTTGATGTGTTTTGGGTTCTCCGTTGGGTTTCGTTGGGTTTTCCGTTGGCATCATGGTGGAAAAGGGTAAATTGTGGGTTTTGGAGAACATCAGGTAGGTTTAGGGGGACTTTTGGGGTGGATTCATGGTATTTGTTTTTTTTTTTTCTGTTTTTCTGGGGTGACCCCGTTCTTTTTTGGTGTGTTTTTGATGTGTTTTGGGGTCTCCGTTGGGTTTTGTTGGGTTCTTGTTGGTCATCATGTTGGAAAAGTGTAAATTGTGGGTTTTGGAGAATATCAGGTGAGTTTAAGTTTTTCTGGGTGGTGAATCTATGGTTTTGGTTGAATTCTTCTGTTTTTTTTTTTTAGCGTTTTCTTCTGTTTTTGGGGTGGTCCCATTCTTTTTTGGGGTGTTTTTGACATATTTTGGGGTCTCCGTTGGGTTTTGTTGGGTTCTTGTTGTTCATCATGGTGAAAACGTGTAAATTGTGGGTATTGGAGAACATCAGGTAGGTTTAGGGGGACTTTTGGGGTGGATCAACGGCTTTTAGGGTTTTCTTTCGGTTTTGGGGGTGATCCCGCTTTTTTTTGTGGTGTTTTTGACGTGTTTTGGGGTTTCCGTTGCGTTTCGTTGATTTCCTAATGTGTTTTAAGTTTGTTGGGAGTGGACTTTGGGATTTGGAGAACATCAGGTAGGTTTAGTGTGTTTTTGGGGTGGATCTATGGTTTTTGGGGTTTTCTTTCTTTTTTAGGGGTTATCCTGTTCTTGTTTGGGGTGTTTTCGACTTGTTTTGGGGTCTCCGTTGGGTTTTAGTTGGATTCTCGTTGGTCGTTAGGGTAAATGGGAGTGGATTGTGGGTTTTGAAGAAGATCAGGTGAGTTTAGGGTGGTTTTGCGGGGAAATTCATAGTGTTTGGTGTTTTTTCTTCTGACCCAGTTCTTTTCTGGGGTGTTTTTGAGGCGTTTTTGGGGTTTCCGTTGGGTTTCGTTGAGTTCCTGATGGGTTTTATGGTGGTTGGGAGTGGACATTTGGATTTGGAGAACATCAGGTACGTTTAGAGTGGTTTTGGGATTGGATCCGTGCTTTTTGGGGTTTTCTTTCGTTTTTGGGGGTGATCCTGTTCTTGTTTGGGGTGTTTTGGACGTGTTTTGGGTTCTCCGTTGGGTTTCGTTGTGTTTTCCGTGGTCATCATGGTGGAAAAGTGTAAATTGTGGGTTTTGGAGAACATCAGGTAGGTTTAGGGTTTTTTTGGGGTGGATCTATGTTTTTGGGGGATTTTCTTCCAGTTTTGGGGGTGATTCCGTTCTTGTTTGGGGTGTTTTTGACGTGTTTTGTGGTCTCTGTTTTGTTTCGTTGTGTTTTCCTTGTTCATTTTGGTGGAAAAGGCTGAATAGTGGGTTTTGGAGAACATCAGGTAGGTTTAGGGTGGTTTTGGGATTTGATCCGTGCTTTTTGGGGATTTTGTTCCAGTTTTGGGGGTGATTCCGTTCTTGTTTGTGGTGTTTTTGATGTGTTTTGGGTTCTCCGTTGGGTTTCGTTGGGTTTTCCGTTGGCATCATGGTGGAAAAGGGTAAATTGTGGGTTTTGGAGAACATCAGGTAGGTTTAGGGGGACTTTTGGGGTGGATTCATGGTATTTGTTTTTTTTTTTTCTGTTTTTCTGGGGTGACCCCGTTCTTTTTTGGTGTGTTTTTGATGTGTTTTGGGGTCTCCGTTGGGTTTTGTTGGGTTCTTGTTGGTCATCATGTTGGAAAAGTGTAAATTGTGGGTTTTGGAGAATATCAGGTGAGTTTAAGTTTTTCTGGGTGGTGAATCTATGGTTTTGGTTGAATTCTTCTGTTTTTTTTTTTTAGCGTTTTCTTCTGTTTTTGGGGTGGTCCCATTCTTTTTTGGGGTGTTTTTGACATATTTTGGGGTCTCCGTTGGGTTTTGTTGGGTTCTTGTTGTTCATCATGGTGAAAACGTGTAAATTGTGGGTATTGGAGAACATCAGGTAGGTTTAGGGGGACTTTTGGGGTGGATCAACGGCTTTTAGGGTTTTCTTTCGGTTTTGGGGGTGATCCCGCTTTTTTTTGTGGTGTTTTTGACGTGTTTTGGGGTTTCCGTTGCGTTTCGTTGATTTCCTAATGTGTTTTAAGTTTGTTGGGAGTGGACTTTGGGATTTGGAGAACATCAGGTAGGTTTAGTGTGTTTTTGGGGTGGATCTATGGTTTTTGGGGTTTTCTTTCTTTTTTAGGGGTTATCCTGTTCTTGTTTGGGGTGTTTTCGACTTGTTTTGGGGTCTCCGTTGGGTTTTAGTTGGATTCTCGTTGGTCGTTAGGGTAAATGGGAGTGGATTGTGGGTTTTGAAGAAGATCAGGTGAGTTTAGGGTGGTTTTGCGGGGAAATTCATAGTGTTTGGTGTTTTTTCTTCTGACCCAGTTCTTTTCTGGGGTGTTTTTGAGGCGTTTTTGGGGTTTCCGTTGGGTTTCGTTGAGTTCCTGATGGGTTTTATGGTGGTTGGGAGTGGACATTTGGATTTGGAGAACATCAGGTACGTTTAGAGTGGTTTTGGGATTGGATCCGTGCTTTTTGGGGTTTTCTTTCGTTTTTGGGGGTGATCCTGTTCTTGTTTGGGGTGTTTTGGACGTGTTTTGGGTTCTCCGTTGGGTTTCGTTGTGTTTTCCGTGGTCATCATGGTGGGAAAGTGTAAATTGTGGGTTTTGGAGAACATCAGGTAGGTTTAGGGTTTTTTTGGGGTGGATCTATGTTTTTGGGGGATTTTCTTCCAGTTTTGGGGGTGATTCCGTTCTTGTTTGGGGTGTTTTTGACGTGTTTTGTGGTCTCTGTTTTGTTTCGTTGTGTTTTCCTTGTTCATTTTGGTGGAAAAGGCTGAATAGTGGGTTTTGGAGAACATCAGGTAGGTTTAGGGTGGTTTTGGGATTTGATCCGTGCTTTTTGGGGATTTTGTTCCAGTTTTGGGGGTGATTCCGTTCTTGTTTGTGGTGTTTTTGATGTGTTTTGGGTTCTCCGTTGGGTTTCGTTGGGTTTTCCGTTGGCATCATGGTGGAAAAGGGTAAATTGTGGGTTTTGGAGAACATCAGGTAGGTTTAGGGGGACTTTTGGGGTGGATTCATGGTATTTGTTTTTTTTTTTTCTGTTTTTCTGGGGTGACCCCGTTCTTTTTTGGTGTGTTTTTGATGTGTTTTGGGGTCTCCGTTGGGTTTTGTTGGGTTCTTGTTGGTCATCATGTTGGAAAAGTGTAAATTGTGGGTTTTGGAGAATATCAGGTGAGTTTAAGTTTTTCTGGGTGGTGAATCTATGGTTTTGGTTGAATTCTTCTGTTTTTTTTTTTTAGCGTTTTCTTCTGTTTTTGGGGTGGTCCCATTCTTTTTTGGGGTGTTTTTGACATATTTTGGGGTCTCCGTTGGGTTTTGTTGGGTTCTTGTTGTTCATCATGGTGAAAACGTGTAAATTGTGGGTATTGGAGAACATCAGGTAGGTTTAGGGGGACTTTTGGGGTGGATCAACGGCTTTTAGGGTTTTCTTTCGGTTTTGGGGGTGATCCCGCTTTTTTTTGTGGTGTTTTTGACGTGTTTTGGGGTTTCCGTTGCGTTTCGTTGATTTCCTAATGTGTTTTAAGTTTGTTGGGAGTGGACTTTGGGATTTGGAGAACATCAGGTAGGTTTAGTGTGTTTTTGGGGTGGATCTATGGTTTTTGGGGTTTTCTTTCTTTTTTAGGGGTTATCCTGTTCTTGTTTGGGGTGTTTTCGACTTGTTTTGGGGTCTCCGTTGGGTTTTAGTTGGATTCTCGTTGGTCGTTAGGGTAAATGGGAGTGGATTGTGGGTTTTGAAGAAGATCAGGTGAGTTTAGGGTGGTTTTGCGGGGAAATTCATAGTGTTTGGTGTTTTTTCTTCTGACCCAGTTCTTTTCTGGGGTGTTTTTGAGGCGTTTTTGGGGTTTCCGTTGGGTTTCGTTGAGTTCCTGATGGGTTTTATGGTGGTTGGGAGTGGACATTTGGATTTGGAGAACATCAGGTACGTTTAGAGTGGTTTTGGGATTGGATCCGTGCTTTTTGGGGTTTTCTTTCGTTTTTGGGGGTGATCCTGTTCTTGTTTGGGGTGTTTTGGACGTGTTTTGGGTTCTCCGTTGGGTTTCGTTGTGTTTTCCGTGGTCATCATGGTGGAAAAGTGTAAATTGTGGGTTTTGGAGAACATCAGGTAGGTTTAGGGTTTTTTTGGGGTGGATCTATGTTTTTGGGGGATTTTCTTCCAGTTTTGGGGGTGATTCCGTTCTTGTTTGGGGTGTTTTTGACGTGTTTTGTGGTCTCTGTTTTGTTTCGTTGTGTTTTCCTTGTTCATTTTGGTGGAAAAGGCTGAATAGTGGGTTTTGGAGAACATCAGGTAGGTTTAGGGTGGTTTTGGGATTTGATCCGTGCTTTTTGGGGATTTTGTTCCAGTTTTGGGGGTGATTCCGTTCTTGTTTGTGGTGTTTTTGATGTGTTTTGGGTTCTCCGTTGGGTTTCGTTGGGTTTTCCGTTGGCATCATGGTGGAAAAGGGTAAATTGTGGGTTTTGGAGAACATCAGGTAGGTTTAGGGGGACTTTTGGGGTGGATTCATGGTATTTGTTTTTTTTTTTTCTGTTTTTCTGGGGTGACCCCGTTCTTTTTTGGTGTGTTTTTGATGTGTTTTGGGGTCTCCGTTGGGTTTTGTTGGGTTCTTGTTGGTCATCATGTTGGAAAAGTGTAAATTGTGGGTTTTGGAGAATATCAGGTGAGTTTAAGTTTTTCTGGGTGGTGAATCTATGGTTTTGGTTGAATTCTTCTGTTTTTTTTTTTTAGCGTTTTCTTCTGTTTTTGGGGTGGTCCCATTCTTTTTTGGGGTGTTTTTGACATATTTTGGGGTCTCCGTTGGGTTTTGTTGGGTTCTTGTTGTTCATCATGGTGAAAACGTGTAAATTGTGGGTATTGGAGAACATCAGGTAGGTTTAGGGGGACTTTTGGGGTGGATCAACGGCTTTTAGGGTTTTCTTTCGGTTTTGGGGGTGATCCCGCTTTTTTTTGTGGTGTTTTTGACGTGTTTTGGGGTTTCCGTTGCGTTTCGTTGATTTCCTAATGTGTTTTAAGTTTGTTGGGAGTGGACTTTGGGATTTGGAGAACATCAGGTAGGTTTAGTGTGTTTTTGGGGTGGATCTATGGTTTTGGGGGTTTTCTTTCTTTTTTAGGGGTTATCCTGTTCTTGTTTGGGGTGTTTTCGACTTGTTTTGGGGTCTCCGTTGGGTTTTAGTTGGATTCTCGTTGGTCGTTAGGGTAAATGGGAGTGGATTGTGGGTTTTGAAGAAGATCAGGTGAGTTTAGGGTGGTTTTGCGGGGAAATTCATAGTGTTTGGTGTTTTTTCTTCTGATCCAGTTCTTTTTTGGGGTGTTTTTGAGGCGTTTTTGGGGTTTCCGTTGGGTTTCGTTGAGTTCCTGATGGGTTTTATGGTGGTTGGGAGTGGACATTTGGATTTGGAGAACATCAGGTACGTTTAGAGTGGTTTTGGGATTGGATCCGTGCTTTTTGGGGTTTTCTTTCGTTTTTGGGGGTGATCCTGTTCTTGTTTGGGGTGTTTTGGGCGTGTTTTGGGTTCTCCGTTGGGTTTCGTTGTGTTTTCCGTGGTCATCATGGTGGAAAAGTGTAAATTGTGGGTTTTGGAGAACATCAGGTAGGTTTAGGGTTTTTTTGGGGTGGATCTATGTTTTTGGGGGATTTTCTTCCAGTTTTGGGGGTGATTCCGTTCTTGTTTGGGGTGTTTTTGACGTGTTTTGTGGTCTCTGTTTTGTTTCGTTGTGTTTTCCTTGTTCATTTTGGTGGAAAAGGCTGAATAGTGGGTTTTGGAGAACATCAGGTAGGTTTAGGGTGGTTTTGGGATTTGATCCGTGCTTTTTGGGGATTTTGTTCCAGTTTTGGGGGTGATTCCGTTCTTGTTCGTGGTGTTTTTGATGTGTTTTGGGTTCTCCGTTGGGTTTCGTTGGGTTTTCCGTTGGCATCATGGTGGAAAAGGGTAAATTGTGGGTTTTGGAGAACATCAGGTAGGTTTAGGGGGACTTTTGGGGTGGATTCATGGTATTTGTTTTTTTTTTTTTCTGTTTTTCTGGGGTGACCCCGTTCTTTTTTGGTGTGTTTTTGACGTGTTTTGGGGTCTCCGTTGGGTTTTGTTGGGTTCTTGTTGGTCATCATGTTGGAAAAGTGTAAATTGTGGGTTTTGGAGAATATCAGGTGAGTTTAAGTTTTTCTGGGTGGTGAATCTATGGTTTTGGTTGAATTCTTCTGTTTTTTTTTTTAGCGTTTTCTTCTGTTTTTGGGGTGGTCCCATTCTTTTTTGGGGTGTTTTTGACATATTTTGGGGTCTCCGTTGGGTTTTGTTGGGTTCTTGTTGTTCATCATGGTGAAAACGTGTAAATTGTGGGTATTGGAGAACATCAGGTAGGTTTAGGGGGACTTTTGGGGTGGATCAACGGCTTTTAGGGTTTTCTTTCGGTTTTGGGGGTGATCCCGCTTTTTTTTTGTGGTGTTTTTGACGTGTTTTGGGGTTTCCGTTGCGTTTCGTTGATTTCCTAATGTGTTTTAAGTTTGTTGGGAGTGGACTTTGGGATTTGGAGAACATCAGGTATGTTTAGTGTGTTTTTGGGGTGGATCTATGGTTTTTGGGGTTTTCTTTCTTTTTTAGGGGTTATCCTGTTCTTGTTTGGGGTGTTTTCGACTTGTTTTGGGGTCTCCGTTGGGTTTTAGTTGGATTCTCGTTGGTCGTTAGGGTAAATGGGAGTGGATTGTGGGTTTTGAAGAAGATCAGGTGAGTTTAGGGTGGTTTTGCGGGGAAATTCATAGTGTTTGGTGTTTTTTCTTCTGACCCAGTTCTTTTCTGGGGTGTTTTTGAGGTGTTTTTGGGGTTTCCGTTGGGTTTCGTTGAGTTCCTGATGGGTTTTATGGTGGTTGGGAGTGGACATTTGGATTTGGAGAACATCAGGTACGTTTAGAGTGGTTTTGGGATTGGATCCGTGCTTTTTGGGGTTTTCTTTCATTTTTGGGGGTGATCCTGTTCTTGTTTGGGGTGTTTTGGACGTGTTTTGGGTTCTCCGTTGGGTTTCGTTGTGTTTTCCGTGGTCATCATGGTGGAAAAGTGTAAATTGTGGGTTTTGGAGAACATCAGGTAGGTTTAGGGTGTTTTTGGGGTGGATCTATGTTTTTGGGGGATTTTCTTCCAGTTTTGGGGGTGATTCCGTTCTTGTTTGGGGTGTTTTTGACGTGTTTTGTGGTCTCTGTTTTGTTTCGTTGTGTTTTCCTTGTTCATTTTGGTGGAAAAGGCTGAATAGTGGGTTTTGGAGAACATCAGGTAGGTTTAGGGTGGTTTTGGGATTTGATCCGTGCTTTTTGGGGATTTTGTTCCAGTTTTGGGGGTGATTCCGTTCTTGTTTGTGGTGTTTTTGATGTGTTTTGGGTTCTCCGTTGGGTTTCGTTGGGTTTTCCGTTGGCATCATGGTGGAAAAGGGTAAATTGTGGGTTTTGGAGAACATCAGGTAGGTTTAGGGGGACTTTTGGGGTGGATTCATGGTATTTGTTTTTTTTTTTCTGTTTTTCTGGGGTGACCCCGTTCTTTTTTGGTGTGTTTTTGATGTGTTTTGGGGTCTCCGTTGGGTTTTGTTGGGTTCTTGTTGGTCATCATGTTGGAAAAGTGTAAATTGTGGGTTTTGGAGAATATCAGGTGAGTTTAAGTTTTTCTGGGTGGTGAATCTATGGTTTTGGTTGAATTCTTCTGTTTTTTTTTTTAGCGTTTTCTTCTGTTTTTGGGGTGGTCCCATTCTTTTTTGGGGTGTTTTTGACATATTTTGGGGTCTCCGTTGGGTTTTGTTGGGTTCTTGTTGTTCATCATGGTGAAAACGTGTAAATTGTGGGTATTGGAGAACATCAGGTAGGTTTTAGGGGGACTTTTGGGGTGGATCAACGGCTTTTAGGGTTTTCTTTCGGTTTTGGGGGTGATCCCGCTTTTTTTTGTGGTGTTTTTGACGTGTTTTGGGGTTTCCGTTGCGTTTCGTTGATTTCCTAATGTGTTTTAAGTTTGTTGGGAGTGGACTTTGGGATTTGGAGAACATCAGGTAGGTTTAGTGTGTTTTTGGGGTGGATCTATGGTTTTGGGGTTTTCTTTCTTTTTTAGGGGTTATCCTGTTCTTGTTTGGGGTGTTTTCGACTTGTTTTGGGGTCTCCGTTGGGTTTTAGTTGGATTCTCGTTGGTCGTTAGGGTAAATGGGAGTGGATTGTGGGTTTTGAAGAAGATCAGGTGAGTTTAGGGTGGTTTTGCGGGGAAATTCATAGTGTTTGGTGTTTTTTCTTCTGACCCAGTTCTTTTCTGGGGTGTTTTTGAGGTGTTTTTGGGGTTTCCGTTGGGTTTCGTTGAGTTCCTGATGGGTTTTATGGTGGTTGGGAGTGGACATTTGGATTTGGAGAACATCAGGTACGTTTAGAGTGGTTTTGGGATTGGATCCGTGCTTTTTGGGGTTTTCTTTCGTTTTTGGGGGTGATCCTGTTCTTGTTTGGGGTGTTTTGGACGTGTTTTGGGTTCTCCGTTGGGTTTCGTTGTGTTTTCCGTGGTCATCATGGTGGAAAAGTGTAAATTGTGGGTTTTGGAGAACATCAGGTAGGTTTAGGGTTTTTTTGGGGTGGATCTATGTTTTTGGGGGATTTTCTTCCAGTTTTGGGGGTGATTCCGTTCTTGTTTGGGGTGTTTTTGACGTGTTTTGTGGTCTCTGTTTTGTTTCGTTGTGTTTTCCTTGTTCATTTTGGTGGAAAAGGCTGAATAGTGGGTTTTGGAGAACATCAGGTAGGTTTAGGGTGGTTTTGGGATTTGATCCGTGCTTTTTGGGGATTTTGTTCCAGTTTTGGGGGTGATTCCGTTCTTGTTTGTGGTGTTTTTGATGTGTTTTGGGTTCTCCGTTGGGTTTCGTTGGGTTTTCCGTTGGCATCATGGTGGAAAAGGGTAAATTGTGGGTTTTGGAGAACATCAGGTAGGTTTAGGGGGACTTTTGGGGTGGATTCATGGTATTTGTTTTTTTTTTTTTCTGTTTTTTCTGGGGTGACCCCGTTCTTTTTTGGTGTGTTTTTGACGTGTTTTGGGGTCTCCGTTGGGTTTTGTTGGGTTCTTGTTGGTCATCATGTTGGAAAAGTGTAAATTGTGGGTTTTGGAGAATATCAGGTGAGTTTAAGTTTTTCTGGGTGGTGAATCTATGGTTTTGGTTGAATTCTTCTGTTTTTTTTTTTTTTAGCGTTTTCTTCTGTTTTTGGGGTGGTCCCATTCTTTTTTGGGGTGTTTTTGACATATTTTGGGGTCTCCGTTGGGTTTTGTTGGGTTCTTGTTGTTCATCATGGTGAAAACGTGTAAATTGTGGGTATTGGAGAACATCAGGTAGGTTTAGGGGGACTTTTGGGGTGGATCAACGGCTTTTAGGGTTTTCTTTCGGTTTTGGGGGTGATCCCGCTTTTTTTTTGTGGTGTTTTTGACGTGTTTTGGGGTTTCCGTTGCGTTTCGTTGATTTCCTAATGTGTTTTAAGTTTGTTGGGAGTGGACTTTGGGATTTGGAGAACATCAGGTATGTTTAGTGTGTTTTTGGGGTGGATCTATGGTTTTTGGGGTTTTCTTTCTTTTTTAGGGGTTATCCTGTTCTTGTTTGGGGTGTTTTCGACTTGTTTTGGGGTCTCTGTTGGGTTTTAGTTGGATTCTCGTTGGTCGTTAGGGTAAATGGGAGTGGATTGTGGGTTTTGAAGAAGATCAGGTGAGTTTAGGGTGGTTTTGCGGGGAAATTCATAGTGTTTGGTGTTTTTTCTTCTGACCCAGTTCTTTTCTGGGGTGTTTTTGAGGCGTTTTTGGGGTTTCCGTTGGGTTTCGTTGAGTTCCTGATGGGTTTTATGGTGGTTGGGAGTGGACATTTGGATTTGGAGAACATCAGGTACGTTTAGAGTGGTTTTGGGATTGGATCCGTGCTTTTTGGGGTTTTCTTTCGTTTTTGGGGGTGATCCTGTTCTTGTTTGGGGTGTTTTGGACGTGTTTTGGGTTCTCCGTTGGGTTTCGTTGTGTTTTCCGTGGTCATCATGGTGGAAAAGTGTAAATTGTGGGTTTTGGAGAACATCAGGTAGGTTTAGGGTTTTTTTGGGGTGGATCTATGTTTTTGGGGGATTTTCTTCCAGTTTTGGGGGTGATTCCGTTCTTGTTTGGGGTGTTTTTGACGTGTTTTGTGGTCTCTGTTTTGTTTCGTTGTGTTTTCCTTGTTCATTTTGGTGGAAAAGGCTGAATAGTGGGTTTTGGAGAACATCAGGTAGGTTTAGGGTGGTTTTGGGATTTGATCCGTGCTTTTTGGGGATTTTGTTCCAGTTTTGGGGGTGATTCCGTTCTTGTTTGTGGTGTTTTTGATGTGTTTTGGGTTCTCCGTTGGGTTTCGTTGGGTTTTCCGTTGGCATCATGGTGGAAAAGGGTAAATTGTGGGTTTTGGAGAACATCAGGTAGGTTTAGGGGGACTTTTGGGGTGGATTCATGGTATTTGTTTTTTTTTTTTCTGTTCTTCTGGGGTGACCCCGTTCTTTTTTGGTGTGTTTTTGATGTGTTTTGGGGTCTCCGTTGGGTTTTGTTGGGTTCTTGTTGGTCATCATGTTGGAAAAGTGTAAATTGTGGGTTTTGGAGAATATCAGGTGAGTTTAAGTTTTTCTGGGTGGTGAATCTATGGTTTTGGTTGAATTCTTCTGTTTTTTTTTAGCATTTTCTTCTGTTTTTGGGGTGGTCCCATTCTTTTTTGGGGTGTTTTTGACATATTTTGGGGTCTCCGTTGGGTTTTGTTGGGTTCTTGTTGTTCATCATGGTGAAAACGTGTAAATTGTGGGTATTGGAGAACATCAGGTAGGTTTAGGGGGACTTTTGGGGTGGATCAACGGCTTTTAGGGTTTTCTTTCGGTTTTGGGGGTGATCCCGCTTTTTTTTTGTGGTGTTTTTGACGTGTTTTGGGGTTTCCGTTGCGTTTCGTTGATTTCCTAATGTGTTTTAAGTTTGTTGGGAGTGGACTTTGGGATTTGGAGAACATCAGGTAGGTTTAGTGTGTTTTTGGGGTGGATCTATGGTTTTGGGGGTTTTCTTTCTTTTTTAGGGGTTATCCTGTTCTTGTTTGGGGTGTTTTCGACTTGTTTTGGGGTCTCCGTTGGGTTTTAGTTGGATTCTCGTTGGTCGTTAGGGTAAATGGGAGTGGATTGTGGGTTTTGAAGAAGATCAGGTGAGTTTAGGGTGGTTTTGCGGGGAAATTCATAGTGTTTGGTGTTTTTTCTTCTGACCCAGTTCTTTTCTGGGGTGTTTTTGAGGTGTTTTTGGGGTTTCCGTTGGGTTTCGTTGAGTTCCTGATGGGTTTTATGGTGGTTGGGAGTGGACATTTGGATTTGGAGAACATCAGGTACGTTTAGAGTGGTTTTGGGATTGGATCCGTGCTTTTTGGGGTTTTCTTTCGTTTTTGGGGGTGATCCTGTTCTTGTTTGGGGTGTTTTGGACGTGTTTTGGGTTCTCCGTTGGGTTTCGTTGTGTTTTCCGTGGTCATCATGGTGGAAAAGTGTAAATTGTGGGTTTTGGAGAACATCAGGTAGGTTTAGGGTTTTTTTGGGGTGGATCTATGTTTTTGGGGGATTTTCTTCCAGTTTTGGGGGTGATTCCGTTCTTGTTTGGGGCGTTTTTGACGTGTTTTGTGGTCTCTGTTTTGTTTCGTTGTGTTTTCCTTGTTCATTTTGGTGGAAAAGGCTGAATAGTGGGTTTTGGAGAACATCAGGTAGGTTTAGGGTGGTTTTGGGATTTGATCCGTGCTTTTTGGGGATTTTGTTCCAGTTTTGGGGGTGATTCCGTTCTTGTTTGTGGTGTTTTTGATGTGTTTTGGGTTCTCCGTTGGGTTTCGTTGGGTTTTCCGTTGGCATCATGGTGGAAAAGGGTAAATTGTGGGTTTTGGAGAACATCAGGTAGGTTTAGGGGGACTTTTGGGGTGGATTCATGGTATTTGTTTTTTTTTTTCTGTTTTTCTGGGGTGATCCCGTTCTTTTTTGGTGTGTTTTTGATGTGTTTTGGGGTCTCCGTTGGGTTTTGTTGGGTTCTTGTTGGTCATCATGTTGGAAAAGTGTAAATTGTGGGTTTTGGAGAATATCAGGTGAGTTTAAGTTTTTCTGGGTGGTGAACCTATGGTTTTGGTTGAATTCTTCTGTTTTTTTTTTAGCGTTTTCTTCTGTTTTTGGGGTGGTCCCATTCTTTTTTGTGGTGTTTTTGACATATTTTGGGGTCTCCGTTGGGTTTTGTTGGGTTCTTGTTGTTCATCATGGTGAAAACGTGTAAATTGTGGGTATTGGAGAACATCAGGTAGGTTTAGGGGGACTTTTGGGGTGGATCAACGGCTTTTAGGGTTTTCTTTCGGTTTTGGGGGTGATCCCGCTTTTTTTTGTGGTGTTTTTGACGTGTTTTGGGGTTTCCGTTGCGTTTCGTTGATTTCCTAATGTGTTTTAAGTTTGTTGGGAGTGGACTTTGGGATTTGGAGAACATCAGGTAGGTTTAGTGTGTTTTTGGGGTGGATCTATGGTTTTGGGGGTTTTCTTTCTTTTTTAGGGGTTATCCTGTTCTTGTTTGGGGTGTTTTCGACTTGTTTTGGGGTCTCCGTTGGGTTTTAGTTGGATTCTCGTTGGTCGTTAGGGTAAATGGGAGTGGATTGTGGGTTTTGAAGAAGATCAGGTGAGTTTAGGGTGGTTTTGCGGGGAAATTCATAGTGTTTGGTGTTTTTTCTTCTGATCCAGTTCTTTTTTGGGGTGTTTTTGAGGCGTTTTTGGGGTTTCCGTTGGGTTTCGTTGAGTTCCTGATGGGTTTTATGGTGGTTGGGAGTGGACATTTGGATTTGGAGAACATCAGGTACGTTTAGAGTGGTTTTGGGATTGGATCCGTGCTTTTTGGGGTTTTCTTTCGTTTTTGGGGGTGATCCTGTTCTTGTTTGGGGTGTTTTGGACGTGTTTTGGGTTCTCCGTTGGGTTTCGTTGTGTTTTCCGTGGTCATCATGGTGGAAAAGTGTAAATTGTGGGTTTTGGAGAACATCAGGTAGATTTAGGGTGTTTTTGGGGTGGATCTATGTTTTTGGGGGATTTTCTTCCAGTTTTGGGGGTGATTCCGTTCTTGTTTGGGGTGTTTTTGACGTGTTTTGTGGTCTCTGTTTTGTTTCGTTGTGTTTTCCTTGTTCATTTTGGTGGAAAAGGCTGAATAGTGGGTTTTGGAGAACATCAGGTAGGTTTAGGGTGGTTTTGGGATTTGATCCGTGCTTTTTGGGGATTTTGTTCCAGTTTTGGGGGTGATTCCGTTCTTGTTTGTGGTGTTTTTGATGTGTTTTGGGTTCTCCGTTGGGTTTCGTTGGGTTTTCCGTTGGCATCATGGTGGAAAAGGGTAAATTGTGGGTTTTGGAGAACATCAGGTAGGTTTAGGGGGACTTTTGGGGTGGATTCATGGTATTTGTTTTTTTTTTTTCTGTTTTTCTGGGGTGACCCCGTTCTTTTTTGGTGTGTTTTTGATGTGTTTTGGGGTCTCCGTTGGGTTTTGTTGGGTTCTTGTTGGTCATCATGTTGGAAAAGTGTAAATTGTGGGTTTTGGAGAATATCAGGTGAGTTTAAGTTTTTCTGGGTGGTGAATCTATGGTTTTGGTTGAATTCTTCTGTTTTTTTTTTAGCGTTTTCTTCTGTTTTTGGGGTGGTCCCATTCTTTTTTGTGGTGTTTTTGACATATTTTGGGGTCTCCGTTGGGTTTTGTTGGGTTCTTGTTGTTCATCATGGTGAAAACGTGTAAATTGTGGGTATTGGAGAACATCAGGTAGGTTTAGGGGGACTTTTGGGGTGGATCAACGGCTTTTAGGGTTTTCTTTCGGTTTTGGGGGTGATCCCGCTTTTTTTTTGTGGTGTTTTTGACGTGTTTTGGGGTTTCCGTTGCGTTTCGTTGATTTCCTAATGTGTTTTAAGTTTGTTGGGAGTGGACTTTGGGATTTGGAGAACATCAGGTAGGTTTAGTGTGTTTTTGGGGTGGATCTATGGTTTTTGGGGTTTTCTTTCTTTTTTAGGGGTTATCCTGTTCTTGTTTGGGGTGTTTTCGACTTGTTTTGGGGTCTCCGTTGGGTTTTAGTTGGATTCTCGTTGGTCGTTAGGGTAAATGGGAGTGGATTGTGGGTTTTGAAGAAGATCAGGTGAGTTTAGGGTGGTTTTGCGGGGAAATTCATAGTGTTTGGTGTTTTTTCTTCTGATCCAGTTCTTTTTTGGGGTGTTTTTGAGGCGTTTTTGGGGTTTCCGTTGGGTTTCGTTGAGTTCCTGATGGGTTTTATGGTGGTTGGGAGTGGACATTTGGATTTGGAGAACATCAGGTACGTTTAGAGTGGTTTTGGGATTGGATCCGTGCTTTTTGGGGTTTTCTTTCGTTTTTGGGGGTGATCCTGTTCTTGTTTGGGGTGTTTTGGACGTGTTTTGGGTTCTCCGTTGGGTTTCGTTGTGTTTTCCGTGGTCATCATGGTGGAAAAGTGTAAATTGTGGGTTTTGGAGAACATCAGGTAGGTTTAGGTTTTTTTGGGGTGGATCTATGTTTTTGGGGGATTTTCTTCCAGTTTTGGGGGTGATTCCGTTCTTGTTTGGGGTGTTTTTGACGTGTTTTGTGGTCTCTGTTTTGTTTCGTTGTGTTTTCCTTGTTCATTTTGGTGGAAAAGGCTGAATAGTGGGTTTTGGAGAACATCAGGTAGGTTTAGGGTGGTTTTGGGATTTGATCCGTGCTTTTTGGGGATTTTGTTCCAGTTTTGGGGGTGATTCCGTTCTTGTTTGTGGTGTTTTTGATGTGTTTTGGGTTCTCCGTTGGGTTTCGTTGGGTTTTCCGTTGGCATCATGGTGGAAAAGGGTAAATTGTGGGTTTTGGAGAACATCAGGTAGGTTTAGGGGGACTTTTGGGGTGGATTCATGGTATTTGTTTTTTTTTTTTCTGTTTCTCTGGGGTGATCCCGTTCTTTTTTGGTGTGTTTTTGATGTGTTTTGGGGTCTCCGTTGGGTTTTGTTGGGTTCTTGTTGGTCATCATGTTGGAAAAGTGTAAATTGTGGGTTTTGGAGAATATCAGGTGAGTTTAAGTTTTTCTGGGTGGTGAATCTATGGTTTTGGTTGAATTCTTCTGTTTTTTTTAGCGTTTTCTTCTGTTTTTGGGGTGGTCCCATTCTTTTTTGGGGTGTTTTTGACATATTTTGGGGTCTCCGTTGGGTTTTGTTGGGTTCTTGTTGTTCATCATGGTGAAAACGTGTAAATTGTGGGTATTGGAGAACATCAGGTAGGTTTAGGGGGACTTTTGGGGTGGATCAACGGCTTTTAGGGTTTTCTTTCGGTTTTGGGGGTGATCCCGCTTTTTTTTTGTGGTGTTTTTGACGTGTTTTGGGGTTTCCGTTGCGTTTCGTTGATTTCCTAATGTGTTTTAAGTTTGTTGGGAGTGGACTTTGGGATTTGGAGAACATCAGGTAGGTTTAGTGTGTTTTTGGGGTGGATCTATGGTTTTTGGGGTTTTCTTTCTTTTTTAGGGGTTATCCTGTTCTTGTTTGGGGTGTTTTCGACTTGTTTTGGGGTCTCCGTTGGGTTTTAGTTGGATTCTCGTTGGTCGTTAGGGTAAATGGGAGTGGATTGTGGGTTTTGAAGAAGATCAGGTGAGTTTAGGGTGGTTTTGCGGGGAAATTCATAGTGTTTGGTGTTTTTTCTTCTGATCCAGTTCTTTTTTGGGGTGTTTTTGAGGCGTTTTTGGGGTTTCCGTTGGGTTTCGTTGAGTTCCTGATGGGTTTTATGGTGGTTGGGAGTGGACATTTGGATTTGGAGAACATCAGGTACGTTTAGAGTGGTTTTGGGATTGGATCCGTGCTTTTTGGGGTTTTCTTTCGTTTTTGGGGGTGATCCTGTTCTTGTTTGGGGTGTTTTGGACGTGTTTTGGGTTCTCCGTTGGGTTTCGTTGTGTTTTCCGTGGTCATCATGGTGGAAAAGTGTAAATTGTGGGTTTTGGAGAACATCAGGTAGGTTTAGGGTTTTTTTTGGGGTGGATCTATGTTTTTGGGGGATTTTCTTCCAGTTTTGGGGGTGATTCCGTTCTTGTTTGGGGTGTTTTTGACGTGTTTTGTGGTCTCTGTTTTGTTTCGTTGTGTTTTCCTTGTTCATTTTGGTGGAAAAGGCTGAATAGTGGGTTTTGGAGAACATCAGGTAGGTTTAGGGTGGTTTTGGGATTTGATCCGTGCTTTTTGGGGATTTTGTTCCAGTTTTGGGGGTGATTCCGTTCTTGTTTGTGGTGTTTTTGATGTGTTTTGGGTTCTCCGTTGGGTTTCGTTGGGTTTTCCGTTGGCATCATGGTGGAAAAGGGTAAATTGTGGGTTTTGGAGAACATCAGGTAGGTTTAGGGGGACTTTTGGGGTGGATTCATGGTATTTGTTTTTTTTTTCTGTTTTTCTGGGGTGACCCCGTTCTTTTTTGGTGTGTTTTTGATGTGTTTTGGGGTCTCCGTTGGGTTTTGTTGGGTTCTTGTTGGTCATCATGTTGGAAAAGTGTAAATTGTGGGTTTTGGAGAATATCAGGTGAGTTTAAGTTTTTCTGGGTGGTGAATCTATGGTTTTGGTTGAATTCTTCTGTTTTTTTTTAGCGTTTTCTTCTGTTTTTGGGGTGGTCCCATTCTTTTTTGGGGTGTTTTTGACATATTTTGGGGTCTCCGATGGGTTTTGTTGGGTTCTTGTTGTTCATCATGGTGAAAACGTGTAAATTGTGGGTATTGGAGAACATCAGGTAGGTTTAGGGGACTTTTGGGGTGGATCAACGGCTTTTAGGGTTTTCTTTCGGTTTTGGGGGTGATCCCGCTTTTTTTTGTGGTGTTTTTGACGTGTTTTGGGGTTTCCGTTGCGTTTCGTGGATTTCCTAATGTGTTTTAAGTTTGTTGGGAGTGGACTTTGGGATTTGGAGAACATCAGGTAGGTTTAGTGTGTTTTTGGGGTGGATCTATGGTTTTTGGGGTTTTCTTTCTTTTTTAGGGGTTATCCTGTTCTTGTTTGGGGTGTTTTCGACTTGTTTTGGGGTCTCCGTTGGGTTTTAGTTGGATTCTCGTTGGTCGTTAGGGTAAATGGGAGTGGATTGTGGGTTTTGAAGAAGATCAGGTGAGTTTAGGGTGGTTTTGCGGGGAAATTCATAGTGTTTGGTGTTTTTTCTTCTGACCCAGTTCTTTTCTGGGGTGTTTTTGAGGTGTTTTTGGGGTTTCCGTTGGGTTTCGTTGAGTTCCTGATGGGTTTTATGGTGGTTGGGAGTGGACATTTGGATTTGGAGAACATCAGGTACGTTTAGAGTGGTTTTGGGATTGGATCCGTGCTTTTTGGGGTTTTCTTTCGTTTTTGGGGGTGATCCTGTTCTTGTTTGGGGTGTTTTGGACGTGTTTTGGGTTCTCCGTTGGGTTTCGTTGTGTTTTCCGTGGTCATCATGGTGGAAAAGTGTAAATTGTGGGTTTTGGAGAACATCAGGTAGGTTTAGGGTTTTTTTGGGGTGGATCTATGTTTTTGGGGGATTTTCTTCCAGTTTTGGGGGTGATTCCGTTCTTGTTTGGGGTGTTTTTGACGTGTTTTGTGGTCTCTGTTTTGTTTCGTTGTGTTTTCCTTGTTCATTTTGGTGGAAAAGGCTGAATAGTGGGTTTTGGAGAACATCAGGTAGGTTTAGGGTGGTTTTGGGATTTGATCCGTGCTTTTTGGGGATTTTGTTCCAGTTTTGGGGGTGATTCCGTTCTTGTTTGTGGTGTTTTTGATGTGTTTTGGGTTCTCCGTTGGGTTTCGTTGGGTTTTCCGTTGGCATCATGGTGGAAAAGGGTAAATTGTGGGTTTTGGAGAACATCAGGTAGGTTTAGGGGGACTTTTGGGGTGGATTCATGGTATTTGTTTTTTTTTTTCTGTTTTTCTGGGGTGATCCCGTTCTTTTTTGGTGTGTTTTTGATGTGTTTTGGGGTCTCCGTTGGGTTTTGTTGGGTTCTTGTTGGTCATCATGTTGGAAAAGTGTAAATTGTGGGTTTTGGAGAATATCAGGTGAGTTTAAGTTTTTCTGGGTGGTGAATCTATGGTTTTGGTTGAATTCTTCTGTTTTTTTTTTTAGCGTTTTCTTCTGTTTTTGGGGTGGTCCCATTCTTGTTTGGGGTGTTTTTGACATATTTTGGGGTCTCCGTTGGGTTTTGTTGGGTTCTTGTTGTTCATCATGGTGAAAACGTGTAAATTGTGGGTATTGGAGAACATCAGGTAGGTTTAGGGGGACTTTTGGGGTGGATCAACGGCTTTTAGGGTTTTCTTTCGGTTTTGGGGGTGATCCCGCTTTTTTTTGTGGTGTTTTTGACGTGTTTTGGGGTTTCCGTTGCGTTTTGTTGATTTCCTAATGTGTTTAAGTTTGTTGGGAATGGACTTTGGGATTTGGAGAACATCAGGTAGGTTTAGTGTGTTTTTGGGGTGGATCTATGGTTTTGGGGGTTTTCTTTCTTTTTTAGGGGTTATCCTGTTCTTGTTTGGGGTGTTTTCGACTTGTTTTGGGTCTCCGTTGGGTTTTAGTTGGATTCTCGTTGGTCGTTAGGGTAAATGGGAGTGGATTGTGGGTTTTGAAGAAGATCAGGTGAGTTTAGGGTGGTTTTGCGGGGAAATTCATAGTGTTTGGTGTTTTTTCTTCTGATCCAGTTCTTTTTTGGGGTGTTTTTGAGGCGTTTTTGGGGTTTCCGTTGGGTTTCGTTGAGTTCCTAATGGGTTTTATGGTGGTTGGGAGTGGACATTTGGATTTGGAGAACATCAGGTACGTTTAGAGTGGTTTTGGGATTGGATCCGTGCTTTTTGGGGTTTTCTTTCGTTTTTGGGGGTGATCCTGTTCTTGTTTGGGGTGTTTTGGACGTGTTTTGGGTTCTCCGTTGGGTTTCGTTGTGTTTTCCGTGGTCATCATGGTGGAAAAGTGTAAATTGTGGGTTTTGGAGAACATCAGGTAGGTTTAGGGTTTTTTTGGGGTGGATCTATGTTTTTGGGGGATTTTCTTCCAGTTTTGGGGGTGATTCCGTTCTTGTTTGGGGTGTTTTTGACGTGTTTTGTGGTCTCTGTTTTGTTTCGTTGTGTTTTCCTTGTTCATTTTGGTGGAAAAGGCTGAATAGTGGGTTTTGGAGAACATCAGGTAGGTTTAGGGTGGTTTTGGGATTTGATCCGTGCTTTTTGGGGATTTTGTTCCAGTTTTGGGGGTGATTCCGTTCTTGTTTGTGGTGTTTTTGATGTGTTTTGGGTTCTCCGTTGGGTTTCGTTGGGTTTTCCGTTGGCATCATGGTGGAAAAGGGTAAATTGTGGGTTTTGGAGAACATCAGGTAGGTTTAGGGGGACTTTTGGGGTGGATTCATGGTATTTGTTTTTTTTTTTTCTGTTTTTCTGGGGTGACCCCGTTCTTTTTTGGTGTGTTTTTGATGTGTTTTGGGGTCTCCGTTGGGTTTTGTTGGGTTCTTGTTGGTCATCATGTTGGAAAAGTGTAAATTGTGGGTGGTTTTGGAGAATATCAGGTGAGTTTAAGTTTTTCTGGGTGGTGAATCTATGGTTTTGGTTGAATTCTTCTGTTTTTTTTTTAGCGTTTTCTTCTGTTTTTGGGGTGGTCCCATTCTTTTTTGTGGTGTTTTTGACATATTTTGGGGTCTCCGTTGGGTTTTGTTGGGTTCTTGTTGTTCATCATGGTGAAAACGTGTAAATTGTGGGTATTGGAGAACATCAGGTAGGTTTAGGGGGACTTTTGGGGTGGATCAACGGCTTTTAGGGTTTTCTTTCGGTTTTGGGGGTGATCCCGCTTTTTTTTGTGGTGTTTTTGACGTGTTTTGGGGTTTCCGTTGCGTTTTGTTGATTTCCTAATGTGTTTTAAGTTTGTTGGGAGTGGACTTTGGGATTTGGAGAACATCAGGTAGGTTTAGTGTGTTTTGGGGGTGGATCTATGGTTTTTGGGGTTTTCTTTCTTTTTTAGGGGTTATCCTGTTCTTGTTTGGGGTGTTTTCGACTTGTTTTGGGGTCTCCGTTGGGTTTTAGTTGGATTCTCGTTGGTCGTTAGGGTAAATGGGAGTGGATTGTGGGTTTTGAAGAAGATCAGGTGAGTTTAGGGTGGTTTTGCAGGGAAATTCATAGTGTTTGGTGTTTTTTCTTCTGACCCAGTTCTTTTCTGGGGTGTTTTTGAGGTGTTTTTGGGGTTTCCGTTGGGTTTCGTTGAGTTCCTGATGGGTTTTATGGTGGTTGGGAGTGGACATTTGGATTTGGAGAACATCAGGTACGTTTAGAGTGGTTTTGGGATTGGATCCGTGCTTTTTGGGGTTTTCTTTCGTTTTTGGGGGTGATCCTGTTCTTGTTTGGGGTGTTTTGGACGTGTTTTGGGTTCTCCGTTGGGTTTCGTTGTGTTTTCCGTGGTCATCATGGTGGAAAAGTGTAAATTGTGGGTTTTGGAGAACATCAGGTAGGTTTAGGGTTTTTTTGGGGTGGATCTATGTTTTTGGGGGATTTTCTTCCAGTTTTGGGGGTGATTCCGTTCTTGTTTGGGGTGTTTTTGACGTGTTTTGTGGTCTCTGTTTTGTTTCGTTGTGTTTTCCTTGTTCATTTTGGTGGAAAAGGCTGAATAGTGGGTTTTGGAGAACATCAGGTAGGTTTAGGGTGGTTTTGGGATTTGATCCGTGCTTTTTGGGGATTTTTGTTCCAGTTTTGGGGGTGATTCCGTTCTTGTTTGTGGTGTTTTTGATGTGTTTTGGGTTCTCCGTTGGGTTTCGTTGGGTTTTCCGTTGGCATCATGGTGGAAAAGGGTAAATTGTGGGTTTTGGAGAACATCAGGTAGGTTTAGGGGGACTTTTGGGGTGGATTCATGGTATTTGTTTTTTTTTTCTGTTTTTCTGGGGTGACCCCGTTCTTTTTTGGTGTGTTTTTGATGTGTTTTGGGGTCTCCGTTGGGTTTTGTTGGGTTCTTGTTGGTCATCATGTTGGAAAAGTGTAAATTGTGGGTTTTGGAGAATATCAGGTGAGTTTAAGTTTTTCTGGGTGGTGAATCTATGGTTTTGGTTGAATTCTTCTGTTTTTTTTTAGCGTTTTCTTCTGTTTTTGGGGTGGTCCCATTCTTGTTTGGGGTGTTTTTGACATATTTTGGGGTCTCCGTTGGGTTTTGTTGGGTTCTTGTTGTTCATCATGGTGAAAACGTGTAAATTGTGGGTATTGGAGAACATCAGGTAGGTTTAGGGGGACTTTTGGGGTGGATCAACGGCTTTTAGGGTTTTCTTTCGGTTTTGGGGGTGATCCCGCTTTTTTTTGTGGTGTTTTTGACGTGTTTTGGGGTTTCCGTTGCGTTTCGTGGATTTCCTAATGTGTTTTAAGTTTGTTGGGAGTGGACTTTGGGATTTGGAGAACATCAGGTAGGTTTAGTGTGTTTTTGGGGTGGATCTATGGTTTTTGGGGTTTTCTTTCTTTTTTAGGGGTTATCCTGTTCTTGTTTGGGGTGTTTTCGACTTGTTTTGGGGTCTCCGTTGGGTTTTAGTTGGATTCTCGTTGGTCGTTAGGGTAAATGGGAGTGGATTGTGGGTTTTGAAGAAGATCAGGTGAGTTTAGGGTGGCTTTGCGGGGAAATTCATAGTGTTTGGTGTTTTTTCTTCTGATCCAGTTCTTTTCTGGGGTGTTTTTGAGGTGTTTTTGGGGTTTCCGTTGGGTTTCGTTGAGTTCCTGATGGGTTTTATGGTGGTTGGGAGTGGACATTTGGATTTGGAGAACATCAGGTACGTTTAGAGTGGTTTTGGGATTGGATCCGTGCTTTTTTGGGTTTTCTTTCGTTTTTGGGGGTGATCCTGTTCTTGTTTGGGGTGTTTTGGACGTGTTTTGGGTTCTCCGTTGGGTTTCGTTGTGTTTTCCGTGGTCATCATGGTGGAAAAGTGTAAATTGTGGGTTTTGGAGAACATCAGGTAGGTTTAGGGTTTTTTTGGGGTGGATCTATGTTTTTGGGGGATTTTCTTCCAGTTTTGGGGGTGATTCCGTTCTTGTTTGGGGTGTTTTTGACGTGTTTTGTGGTCTCTGTTTTGTTTCGTTGTGTTTTCCTTGTTCATTTTGGTGGAAAAGGCTGAATAGTGGGTTTTGGAGAACATCAGGTAGGTTTAGGGTGGTTTTGGGATTTGATCCGTGCTTTTTGGGGATTTTGTTCCAGTTTTGGGGGTGATTCCGTTCTTGTTTGTGGTGTTTTTGATGTGTTTTGGGTTCTCCGTTGGGTTTCGTTGGGTTTTCCGTTGGCATCATGGTGGAAAAGGGTAAATTGTGGGTTTTGGAGAACATCAGGTAGGTTTAGGGGGACTTTTGGGGTGGATTCATGGTATTTGTTTTTTTTTTCTGTTTTTCTGGGGTGACCCCGTTCTTTTTTGGTGTGTTTTGATGTGTTTTGGGGTCTCCGTTGGGTTTTGTTGGGTTCTTGTTGGTCATCATGTTGGAAAAGTGTAAATTGTGGGTTTTTGGAGAATATCAGGTGAGTTTAAGTTTTTCTGGGTGGTGAATCTATGGTTTTGGTTGAATTCTTCTGTTTTTTTTAGCGTTTTCTTCTGTTTTTGGGGTGGTCCCATTCTTTTTTGGGGTGTTTTTGACATATTTTGGGGTCTCCGTTGGGTTTTGTTGGGTTCTTGTTGTTCATCATGGTGAAAACGTGTAAATTGTGGGTATTGGAGAACATCAGGTAGGTTTAGGGGGACTTTTGGGGTGGATCAACGGCTTTTAGGGTTTTCTTTCGGTTTTGGGGGTGATCCCGCTTTTTTTTGTGGTGTTTTTGACGTGTTTTGGGGTTTCCGTTGCGTTTCGTTGATTTCCTAATGTGTTTTAAGTTTGTTGGGAGTGGACTTTGGGATTTGGAGAACATCAGGTAGGTTTAGTGTGTTTTTGGGGTGGATCTATGGTTTTTGGGGTTTTCTTTCTTTTTTAGGGGTTATCCTGTTCTTGTTTGGGGTGTTTTCGACTTGTTTTGGGGTCTCCGTTGGGTTTTAGTTGGATTCTCGTTGGTCGTTAGGGTAAATGGGAGTGGATTGTGGGTTTTGAAGAAGATCAGGTGAGTTTAGGGTGGCTTTGCGGGGAAATTCATAGTGTTTGGTGTTTTTTCTTCTGATCCAGTTCTTTTCTGGGGTGTTTTTGAGGCGTTTTTGGGGTTTCCGTTGGGTTTCGTTGAGTTCCTGATGGGTTTTATGGTGGTTGGGAGTGGACATTTGGATTTGGAGAACATCAGGTACGTTTAGAGTGGTTTTGGGATTGGATCCGTGCTTTTTGGGGTTTTCTTTCGTTTTTGGGGGTGATCCTGTTCTTGTTTGGGGTGTTTTGGATGTGTTTTGGGTTCTCCGTTGGGTTTCGTTGTGTTTTCCGTGGTCATCATGGTGGAAAAGTGTAAATTGTGGGTTTTGGAGAACATCAGGTAGATTTAGGGTGTTTTTGGGGTGGATCTATGTTTTTGGGGGATTTTCTTCCAGTTTTGGGGGTGATTCCGTTCTTGTTTGGGGTGTTTTTGACGTGTTTTGTGGTCTCTGTTTTGTTTCGTTGTGTTTTCCTTGTTCATTTTGGTGGAAAAGGCTGAATAGTGGGTTTTGGAGAACATCAGGTAGGTTTAGGGTGGTTTTGGGATTTGATCCGTGCTTTTTGGGGATTTTGTTCCAGTTTTGGGGGTGATTCCGTTCTTGTTTGTGGTGTTTTTGATGTGTTTTGGGTTCTCCGTTGGGTTTCGTTGGGTTTTCCGTTGGCATCATGGTGGAAAAGGGTAAATTGTGGGTTTTGGAGAACATCAGGTAGGTTTAGGGGGACTTTTGGGGTGGATTCATGGTATTTGTTTTTTTTTTTTCTGTTTCTCTGGGGTGATCCCGTTCTTTTTTGGTGTGTTTTTGATGTGTTTTGGGTCTCCGTTGGGTTTTGTTGGGTTCTTGTTGGTCATCATGTTGGAAAAGTGTAAATTGTGGGTTTTGGAGAATATCAGGTGAGTTTAAGTTTTTCTGGGTGGTGAATCTATGGTTTTGGTTGAATTCTTCTGTTTTTTTTTTAGCGTTTTCTTCTGTTTTTGGGGTGGTCCCATTCTTTTTTGTGGTGTTTTTGACATATTTTGGGGTCTCCGTTGGGTTTTGTTGGGTTCTTGTTGTTCATCATGGTGAAAACGTGTAAATTGTGGGTATTGGAGAACATCAGGTAGGTTTAGGGGGACTTTTGGGGTGGATCAACGGCTTTTAGGGTTTTCTTTCGGTTTTGGGGGTGATCCCGCTTTTTTTTTGTGGTGTTTTTGACGTGTTTTGGGGTTTCCGTTGCGTTTCGTGGATTTCCTAATGTGTTTTAAGTTTGTTGGGAGTGGACTTTGGGATTTGGAGAACATCAGGTAGGTTTAGTGTGTTTTTGGGGTGGATCTATGGTTTTTGGGGTTTTCTTTCTTTTTTAGGGGTTATCCTGTTCTTGTTTGGGGTGTTTTCGACTTGTTTTGGGGTCTCCGTTGGGTTTTAGTTGGATTCTCGTTGGTCGTTAGGGTAAATGGGAGTGGATTGTGGGTTTTGAAGAAGATCAGGTGAGTTTAGGGTGGTTTTGCGGGGAAATTCATAGTGTTTGGTGTTTTTTCTTCTGACCCAGTTCTTTTCTGGGGTGTTTTTGAGGTGTTTTTGGGGTTTCCGTTGGGTTTCGTTGAGTTCCTGATGGGTTTTATGGTGGTTGGGAGTGGACATTTGGATTTGGAGAACATCAGGTACGTTTAGAGTGGTTTTGGGATTGGATCCGTGCTTTTTGGGGTTTTCTTTCGTTTTTGGGGGTGATCCTGTTCTTGTTTGGGGTGTTTTGGACGTGTTTTGGGTTCTCCGTTGGGTTTCGTTGTGTTTTCCGTGGTCATCATGGTGGAAAAGTGTAAATTGTGGGTTTTGGAGAACATCAGGTAGGTTTAGGGTTTTTTTGGGGTGGATCTATGTTTTTGGGGGATTTTCTTCCAGTTTTGGGGGTGATTCCGTTCTTGTTTGGGGTGTTTTTGACGTGTTTTGTGGTCTCTGTTTTGTTTCGTTGTGTTTCCTTGTTCATTTTGGTGGAAAAGGCTGAATAGTGGGTTTTGGAGAACATCAGGTAGGTTTAGGGTGGTTTTGGGATTTGATCCGTGCTTTTTGGGGATTTTGTTCCAGTTTTGGGGGTGATTCCGTTCTTGTTTGTGGTGTTTTTGATGTGTTTTGGGTTCTCCGTTGGGTTTCGTTGGGTTTTCCGTTGGCATCATGGTGGAAAAGGGTAAATTGTGGGTTTTGGAGAACATCAGGTAGGTTTAGGGGGACTTTTTGGGGTGGATTCATGGTATTTGTTTTTTTTTTTTCTGTTTCTCTGGGGTGATCCCGTTCTTTTTTGGTGTGTTTTTGATGTGTTTTGGGGTCTCCGTTGGGTTTTGTTGGGTTCTTGTTGGTCATCATGTTGGAAAAGTGTAAATTGTGGGTTTTGGAGAATATCAGGTGAGTTTAAGTTTTTCTGGGTGGTGAATCTATGGTTTTGGTTGAATTCTTCTGTTTTTTTTAGCGTTTTCTTCTGTTTTTGGGGTGGTCCCATTCTTTTTTGGGTGTTTTTGACATATTTTGGGGTCTCCGTTGGGTTTTGTTGGGTTCTTGTTGTTCATCATGGTGAAAACGTGTAAATTGTGGGTATTGGAGAACATCAGGTAGGTTTAGGGGGACTTTTGGGGTGGATCAACGGCTTTTAGGGTTTTCTTTCGGTTTTGGGGGTGATCCCGCTTTTTTTTGTGGTGTTTTTGACGTGTTTTGGGGTTTCCGTTGCGTTTCGTTGATTTCCTAATGTGTTTTAAGTTTGTTGGGAGTGGACTTTGGGATTTGGAGAACATCAGGTAGGTTTAGTGTGTTTTTGGGGTGGATCTATGGTTTTTGGGGTTTTCTTTCTTTTTTAGGGGTTATCCTGTTCTTGTTTGGGGTGTTTTCGACTTGTTTTGGGGTCTCCGTTGGGTTTTAGTTGGATTCTCGTTGGTCGTTAGGGTAAATGGGAGTGGATTGTGGGTTTTGAAGAAGATCAGGTGAGTTTAGGGTGGCTTTGCGGGGAAATTCATAGTGTTTGGTGTTTTTTCTTCTGATCCAGTTCTTTTCTGGGGTGTTTTTGAGGCGTTTTTGGGGTTTCCGTTGGGTTTCGTTGAGTTCCTGATGGGTTTTATGGTGGTTGGGAGTGGACATTTGGATTTGGAGAACATCAGGTACGTTTAGAGTGGTTTTGGGATTGGATCCGTGCTTTTTGGGGTTTTCTTTCGTTTTTGGGGGTGATCCTGTTCTTGTTTGGGGTGTTTTGGATGTGTTTTGGGTTCTCCGTTGGGTTTCGTTGTGTTTTCCGTGGTCATCATGGTGGAAAAAGTGTAAATTGTGGGTTTTGGAGAACATCAGGTAGATTTAGGGTGTTTTTGGGGTGGATCTATGTTTTTGGGGGATTTTCTTCCAGTTTTGGGGGTGATTCCGTTCTTGTTTGGGGTGTTTTTGACGTGTTTTGTGGTCTCTGTTTTGTTTCGTTGTGTTTTCCTTGTTCATTTTGGTGGAAAAGGCTGAATAGTGGGTTTTGGAGAACATCAGGTAGGTTTAGGGTGGTTTTGGGATTTGATCCGTGCTTTTTGGGGATTTTGTTCCAGTTTTGGGGGTGATTCCGTTCTTGTTTGTGGTGTTTTTGATGTGTTTTGGGTTCTCCGTTGGGTTTCGTTGGGTTTTCCGTTGGCATCATGGTGGAAAAGGGTAAATTGTGGGTTTTGGAGAACATCAGGTAGGTTTAGGGGGACTTTTGGGGTGGATTCATGGTATTTGTTTTTTTTTTTTCTGTTTCTCTGGGGTGATCCCGTTCTTTTTTGGTGTGTTTTTGATGTGTTTTGGGGTCTCCGTTGGGTTTTGTTGGGTTCTTGTTGGTCATCATGTTGGAAAAGTGTAAATTGTGGGTTTTGGAGAATATCAGGTGAGTTTAAGTTTTTCTGGGTGGTGAATCTATGGTTTTGGTTGAATTCTTCTGTTTTTTTTTTAGCGTTTTCTTCTGTTTTTGGGGTGGTCCCATTCTTGTTTGGGGTGTTTTTGACATATTTTGGGGTCTCCGTTGGGTTTTGTTGGGTTCTTGTTGTTCATCATGGTGAAAACGTGTAAATTGTGGGTATTGGAGAACATCAGGTAGGTTTAGGGGGACTTTTGGGGTGGATCAACGGCTTTTAGGGTTTTCTTTCGGTTTTGGGGGTGATCCCGCTTTTTTTTGTGGTGTTTTTGACGTGTTTTGGGGTTTCCGTTGCGTTTCGTTGATTTCCTAATGTGTTTTAAGTTTGTTGGGAGTGGACTTTGGGATTTGGAGAACATCAGGTAGGTTTAGTGTGTTTTTGGGGTGGATCTATGGTTTTTGGGGTTTTCTTTCTTTTTTAGGGGTTATCCTGTTCTTGTTTGGGGTGTTTTCGACTTGTTTTGGGGTCTCCGTTGGGTTTTAGTTGGATTCTCGTTGGTCGTTAGGGTAAATGGGAGTGGATTGTGGGTTTTGAAGAAGATCAGGTGAGTTTAGGGTGGTTTTGCGGGGAAATTCATAGTGTTTGGTGTTTTTTCTTCTGACCCAGTTCTTTTCTGGGGTGTTTTTGAGGTGTTTTTGGGGTTTCCGTTGGGTTTCGTTGAGTTCCTGATGGGTTTTATGGTGGTTGGGAGTGGACATTTGGATTTGGAGAACATCAGGTACGTTTAGAGTGGTTTTGGGATTGGATCCGTGCTTTTTGGGGTTTTCTTTCGTTTTTGGGGGTGATCCTGTTCTTGTTTGGGGTGTTTTGGATATGTTTTGGGTTCTCCGTTGGGTTTCGTTGTGTTTTCCGTGGTCATCATGGTGGAAAAGTGTAAATTGTGGGTTTTGGAGAACATCAGGTAGGTTTAGGGTTTTTTTGGGGTGGATCTATGTTTTTGGGGGATTTTCTTCCAGTTTTGGGGGTGATTCCGTTCTTGTTTGGGGTGTTTTTGACGTGTTTTGTGGTCTCTGTTTTGTTTCGTTGTGTTTTCCTTGTTCATTTTGGTGGAAAAGGCTGAATAGTGGGTTTTGGAGAACATCAGGTAGGTTTAGGGTGGTTTTGGGATTTGATCCGTGCTTTTTGGGGATTTTGTTCCAGTTTTGGGGGTGATTCCGTTCTTGTTTGTGGTGTTTTTGATGTGTTTTGGGTTCTCCGTTGGGTTTCGTTGGGTTTTCCGTTGGCATCATGGTGGAAAAGGGTAAATTGTGGGTTTTGGAGAACATCAGGTAGGTTTAGGGGGACTTTTGGGGTGGATTCATGGTATTTGTTTTTTTTTTTTCTGTTTCTCTGGGGTGATCCCGTTCTTTTTTGGTGTGTTTTTGATGTGTTTTGGGGTCTCCGTTGGGTTTTGTTGGGTTCTTGTTGGTCATCATGTTGGAAAAGTGTAAATTGTGGGTTTTGGAGAATATCAGGTGAGTTTAAGTTTTTCTGGGTGGTGAATCTATGGTTTTGGTTGAATTCTTCTGGTTTTTTTTAGCGTTTTCTTCTGTTTTTGGGGTGGTCCCATTCTTTTTTGGGGTGTTTTTGACATATTTTGGGGTCTCCGTTGGGTTTTGTTGGGTTCTTGTTGTTCATCATGGTGAAAACGTGTAAATTGTGGGTATTGGAGAACATCAGGTAGGTTTAGGGGGACTTTTGGGGTGGATCAACGGCTTTTAGGGTTTTCTTTCGGTTTTGGGGGTGATCCCGCTTTTTTTTGTGGTGTTTTTGACGTGTTTTGGGGTTTCCGTTGCGTTTCGTTGATTTCCTAATGTGTTTTAAGTTTGTTGGGAGTGGACTTTGGGATTTGGAGAACATCAGGTAGGTTTAGTGTGTTTTTGGGGTGGATCTATGGTTTTTGGGGTTTTCTTTCTTTTTTAGGGGTTATCCTGTTCTTGTTTGGGGTGTTTTCGACTTGTTTTGGGGTCTCCGTTGGGTTTTAGTTGGATTCTCGTTGGTCGTTAGGGTAAATGGGAGTGGATTGTGGGTTTTGAAGAAGATCAGGTGAGTTTAGGGTGGTTTTGCGGGGAAATTCATAGTGTTTGGTGTTTTTTCTTCTGACCCAGTTCTTTTCTGGGGTGTTTTTGAGGTGTTTTTGGGGTTTCCGTTGGGTTTCGTTGAGTTCCTGATGGGTTTTATGGTGGTTGGGAGTGGACATTTGGATTTGGAGAACATCAGGTACGTTTAGAGTGGTTTTGGGATTGGATCCGTGCTTTTTGGGGTTTTCTTTCGTTTTTGGGGGTGATCCTGTTCTTGTTTGGGGTGTTTTGGACGTGTTTTGGGTTCTCCGTTGGGTTTCGTTGTGTTTTCCGTGGTCATCATGGTGGAAAAGTGTAAATTGTGGGTTTTGGAGAACATCAGGTAGGTTTAGGGTTTTTTTGGGGTGGATCTATGTTTTTGGGGGATTTTCTTCCAGTTTTGGGGGTGATTCCGTTCTTGTTTGGGGTGTTTTTGACGTGTTTTGTGGTCTCTGTTTTGTTTCGTTGTGTTTTCCTTGTTCATTTTGGTGGAAAAGGCTGAATAGTGGGTTTTGGAGAACATCAGGTAGGTTTAGGGTGGTTTTGGGATTTGATCCGTGCTTTTTGGGGATTTTGTTCCAGTTTTGGGGGTGATTCCGTTCTTGTTTGTGGTGTTTTTGATGTGTTTTGGGTTCTCCGTTGGGTTTCGTTGGGTTTTCCGTTGGCATCATGGTGGAAAAGGGTAAATTGTGGGTTTTGGAGAACATCAGGTAGGTTTAGGGGGACTTTTGGGGTGGATTCATGGTATTTGTTTTTTTTTTCTGTTTCTCTGGGGTGATCCCGTTCTTTTTTGGTGTGTTTTTGATGTGTTTTGGGGTCTCCGTTGGGTTTTGTTGGGTTCTTGTTGGTCATCATGTTGGAAAAGTGTAAATTGTGGGTTTTGGAGAATATCAGGTGAGTTTAAGTTTTTCTGGGTGGTGAATCTATGGTTTTGGTTGAATTCTTCTGTTTTTTTTTAGCGTTTTCTTCTGTTTTTGGGGTGGTCCCATTCTTTTTTGGGGTGTTTTTGACATATTTTGGGGTCTCCGTTGGGTTTTGTTGGGTTCTTGTTGTTCATCATGGTGAAAACGTGTAAATTGTGGGTATTGGAGAACATCAGGTAGGTTTAGGGGGACTTTTGGGGTGGATCAACGGCTTTTAGGGTTTTCTTTCGGTTTTGGGGGTGATCCCGCTTTTTTTTGTGGTGTTTTTGACGTGTTTTGGGGTTTCCGTTGCGTTTCGTTGATTTCCTAATGTGTTTTAAGTTTGTTGGGAGTGGACTTTGGGATTTGGAGAACATCAGGTAGGTTTAGTGTGTTTTTGGGGTGGATCTATGGTTTTTGGGGTTTTCTTTCTTTTTTAGGGGTTATCCTGTTCTTGTTTGGGGTGTTTTCGACTTGTTTTGGGGTCTCCGTTGGGTTTTAGTTGGATTCTCGTTGGTCGTTAGGGTAAATGGGAGTGGATTGTGGGTTTTGAAGAAGATCAGGTGAGTTTAGGGTGGCTTTGCGGGGAAATTCATAGTGTTTGGTGTTTTTTCTTCTGATCCAGTTCTTTTTTGGGGTGTTTTTGAGGCGTTTTTGGGGTTTCCGTTGGGTTTCGTTGAGTTCCTGATGGGTTTTATGGTGGTTGGGAGTGGACATTTGGATTTGGAGAACATCAGGTACGTTTAGAGTGGTTTTGGGATTGGATCCGTGCTTTTTGGGGTTTTCTTTCGTTTTTGGGGGTGATCCTGTTCTTGTTTGGGGTGTTTTGGATGTGTTTTGGGTTCTCCGTTGGGTTTCGTTGTGTTTTCCGTGGTCATCATGGTGGAAAAGTGTAAATTGTGGGTTTTGGAGAACATCAGGTAGATTTAGGGTGTTTTTGGGGTGGATCTATGTTTTTGGGGGATTTTCTTCCAGTTTTGGGGGTGATTCCGTTCTTGTTTGGGGTGTTTTTGACGTGTTTTGTGGTCTCTGTTTTGTTTCGTTGTGTTTTCCTTGTTCATTTTGGTGGAAAAGGCTGAATAGTGGGTTTTGGAGAACATCAGGTAGGTTTAGGGTGGTTTTGGGATTTGATCCGTGCTTTTTGGGGATTTTGTTCCAGTTTTGGGGGTGATTCCGTTCTTGTTTGTGGTGTTTTTGATGTGTTTTGGGTTCTCCGTTGGGTTTCGTTGGGTTTTCCGTTGGCATCATGGTGGAAAAGGGTAAATTGTGGGTTTTGGAGAACATCAGGTAGGTTTAGGGGGACTTTTGGGGTGGATTCATGGTATTTGTTTTTTTTTTTTCTGTTTCTCTGGGGTGATCCCGTTCTTTTTTGGTGTGTTTTTGATGTGTTTTGGGGTCTCCGTTGGGTTTTGTTGGGTTCTTGTTGGTCATCATGTTGGAAAAGTGTAAATTGTGGGTTTTGGAGAATATCAGGTGAGTTTAAGTTTTTCTGGGTGGTGAATCTATGGTTTTGGTTGAATTCTTCTGTTTTTTTTTTAGCGTTTTCTTCTGTTTTTGGGGTGGTCCCATTCTTGTTTGGGGTGTTTTTGACATATTTTGGGGTCTCCGTTGGGTTTTGTTGGGTTCTTGTTGTTCATCATGGTGAAAACGTGTAAATTGTGGGTATTGGAGAACATCAGGTAGGTTTAGGGGGACTTTTGGGGTGGATCAACGGCTTTTAGGGTTTTCTTTCGGTTTTGGGGGTGATCCCGCTTTTTTTTGTGGTGTTTTTGACGTGTTTTGGGGTTTCCGTTGCGTTTCGTTGATTTCCTAATGTGTTTTAAGTTTGTTGGGAGTGGACTTTGGGATTTGGAGAACATCAGGTAGGTTTAGTGTGTTTTTGGGGTGGATCTATGGTTTTTGGGGTTTTCTTTCTTTTTTAGGGGTTATCCTGTTCTTGTTTGGGGTGTTTTCGACTTGTTTTGGGGTCTCCGTTGGGTTTTAGTTGGATTCTCGTTGGTCGTTAGGGTAAATGGGAGTGGATTGTGGGTTTTGAAGAAGATCAGGTGAGTTTAGGGTGGTTTTGCGGGGAAATTCATAGTGTTTGGTGTTTTTTCTTCTGACCCAGTTCTTTTCTGGGGTGTTTTTGAGGTGTTTTTGGGGTTTCTGTTGGGTTTCGTTGAGTTCCTGATGGGTTTTATGGTGGTTGGGAGTGGACATTTGGATTTGGAGAACATCAGGTACGTTTAGAGTGGTTTTGGGATTGGATCCGTGCTTTTTGGGGTTTTCTTTCGTTTTTGGGGGTGATCCTGTTCTTGTTTGGGGTGTTTTGGACGTGTTTTGGGTTCTCCGTTGGGTTTCGTTGTGTTTTCCGTGGTCATCATGGTGGAAAAGTGTAAATTGTGGGTTTTGGAGAACATCAGGTAGGTTTAGGGTTTTTTTTGGGGTGGATCTATGTTTTTGGGGGATTTTCTTCCAGTTTTGGGGGTGATTCCGTTCTTGTTTGGGGTGTTTTTGACGTGTTTTGTGGTCTCTGTTTTGTTTCGTTGTGTTTTCCTTGTTCATTTTGGTGGAAAAGGCTGAATAGTGGGTTTTGGAGAACATCAGGTAGGTTTAGGGTGGTTTTGGGATTTGATCCGTGCTTTTTGGGGATTTTGTTCCAGTTTTGGGGGTGATTCCGTTCTTGTTTGTGGTGTTTTTGATGTGTTTTGGGTTCTCCGTTGGGTTTCGTTGGGTTTTCCGTTGGCATCATGGTGGAAAAGGGTAAATTGTGGGTTTTGGAGAACATCAGGTAGGTTTAGGGGGACTTTTGGGGTGGATTCATGGTATTTGTTTTTTTTTTTTCTGTTTCTCTGGGGTGATCCCGTTCTTTTTTGGTGTGTTTTTGATGTGTTTTGGGGTCTCCGTTGGGTTTTGTTGGGTTCTTGTTGGTCATCATGTTGGAAAAGTGTAAATTGTGGGTTTTGGAGAATATCGGGTGAGTTTAAGTTTTTCTGGGTGGTGAATCTATGGTTTTGGTTGAATTCTTCTGTTTTTTTTTAGCGTTTTCTTCTGTTTTTGGGGTGGTCCCATTCTTTTTTGGGGTGTTTTTGACATATTTTGGGGTCTCCGTTGGGTTTTGTTGGGTTCTTGTTGTTCATCATGGTGAAAACGTGTAAATTGTGGGTATTGGAGAACATCAGGTAGGTTTAGGGGGACTTTTGGGGTGGATCAACGGCTTTTAGGGTTTTCTTTCGGTTTTGGGGGTGATCCCGCTTTTTTTTGTGGTGTTTTTGACGTGTTTTGGGGTTTCCGTTGCGTTTCGTTGATTTCCTAATGTGTTTTAAGTTTGTTGGGAGTGGACTTTGGGATTTGGAGAACATCAGGTAGGTTTAGTGTGTTTTTGGGGTGGATCTATGGTTTTTGGGGTTTTCTTTCTTTTTTAGGGGTTATCCTGTTCTTGTTTGGGGTGTTTTCGACTTGTTTTGGGGTCTCCGTTGGGTTTTAGTTGGATTCTCGTTGGTCGTTAGGGTAAATGGGAGTGGATTGTGGGTTTTGAAGAAGATCAGGTGAGTTTAGGGTGGTTTTGCGGGGAAATTCATAGTGTTTGGTGTTTTTTCTTCTGACCCAGTTCTTTTCTGGGGTGTTTTTGAGGTGTTTTTGGGGTTTCCGTTGGGTTTCGTTGAGTTCCTGATGGGTTTTATGGTGGTTGGGAGTGGACATTTGGATTTGGAGAACATCAGGTACGTTTAGAGTGGTTTTGGGATTGGATCCGTGCTTTTTGGGGTTTTCTTTCGTTTTTGGGGGTGATCCTGTTCTTGTTTGGGGTGTTTTGGACGTGTTTTGGGTTCTCCGTTGGGTTTCGTTGTGTTTTCCGTGGTCATCATGGTGGAAAAGTGTAAATTGTGGGTTTTGGAGAACATCAGGTAGGTTTAGGGTTTTTTTGGGGTGGATCTATGTTTTTGGGGGATTTTCTTCCAGTTTTGGGGGTGATTCCGTTCTTGTTTGGGGTGTTTTTGACGTGTTTTGTGGTCTCTGTTTTGTTTCGTTGTGTTTTCCTTGTTCATTTTGGTGGAAAAGGCTGAATAGTGGGTTTTGGAGAACATCAGGTAGGTTTAGGGTGGTTTTGGGATTTGATCCGTGCTTTTTGGGGATTTTGTTCCAGTTTTGGGGGTGATTCCGTTCTTGTTTGTGGTGTTTTTGATGTGTTTTGGGTTCTCCGTTGGGTTTCGTTGGGTTTTCCGTTGGCATCATGGTGGAAAAGGGTAAATTGTGGGTTTTGGAGAACATCAGGTAGGTTTAGGGGGACTTTTGGGGTGGATTCATGGTATTTGTTTTTTTTTTCTGTTTCTCTGGGGTGATCCCGTTCTTTTTTGGTGTGTTTTTGATGTGTTTTGGGGTCTCCGTTGGGTTTTGTTGGGTTCTTGTTGGTCATCATGTTGGAAAAGTGTAAATTGTGGGTTTTGGAGAATATCAGGTGAGTTTAAGTTTTTCTGGGTGGTGAATCTATGGTTTTGGTTGAATTCTTCTGTTTTTTTTTAGCGTTTTCTTCTGTTTTTGGGGTGGTCCCATTCTTTTTTGGGGTGTTTTTGACATATTTTGGGGTCTCCGTTGGGTTTTGTTGGGTTCTTGTTGTTCATCATGGTGAAAACGTGTAAATTGTGGGTATTGGAGAACATCAGGTAGGTTTAGGGGGACTTTTGGGGTGGATCAACGGCTTTTAGGGTTTTCTTTCGGTTTTGGGGGTGATCCCGCTTTTTTTTGTGGTGTTTTTGACGTGTTTTGGGGTTTCCGTTGCGTTTCGTTGATTTCCTAATGTGTTTTAAGTTTGTTGGGAGTGGACTTTGGGATTTGGAGAACATCAGGTAGGTTTAGTGTGTTTTTGGGGTGGATCTATGGTTTTTGGGGTTTTCTTTCTTTTTTAGGGGTTATCCTGTTCTTGTTTGGGGTGTTTTCGACTTGTTTTGGGGTCTCCGTTGGGTTTTAGTTGGATTCTCGTTGGTCGTTAGGGTAAATGGGAGTGGATTGTGGGTTTTGAAGAAGATCAGGTGAGTTTAGGGTGGCTTTGCGGGGAAATTCATAGTGTTTGGTGTTTTTTCTTCTGATCCAGTTCTTTTTTGGGGTGTTTTTGAGGCGTTTTTGGGGTTTCCGTTGGGTTTCGTTGAGTTCCTGATGGGTTTTATGGTGGTTGGGAGTGGACATTTGGATTTGGAGAACATCAGGTACGTTTAGAGTGGTTTTGGGATTGGATCCGTGCTTTTTGGGGTTTTCTTTCGTTTTTGGGGGTGATCCTGTTCTTGTTTGGGGTGTTTTGGACGTGTTTTGGGTTCTCCGTTGGGTTTCGTTGTGTTTTCCGTGGTCATCATGGTGGAAAAGTGTAAATTGTGGGTTTTGGAGAACATCAGGTAGGTTTAGGGTGTTTTTGGGGTGGATCTATGTTTTTGGGGGATTTTCTTCCAGTTTTGGGGGTGATTCCGTTCTTGTTTGGGGTGTTTTTGACGTGTTTTGTGGTCTCTGTTTTGTTTCGTTGTGTTTTCCTTGTTCATTTTGGTGGAAAAGGCTGAATAGTGGGTTTTGGAGAACATCAGGTAGGTTTAGGGTGGTTTTGGGATTTGATCCGTGCTTTTTGGGGATTTTGTTCCAGTTTTGGGGGTGATTCCGTTCTTGTTTGTGGTGTTTTTGATGTGTTTTGGGTTCTCCGTTGGGTTTCGTTGGGTTTTCCGTTGGCATCATGGTGGAAAAGGGTAAATTGTGGGTTTTGGAGAACATCAGGTAGGTTTAGGGGGACTTTTGGGGTGGATTCATGGTATTTGTTTTTTTTTTTCTGTTTTTCTGGGGTGACCCCGTTCTTTTTTGGTGTGTTTTTGATGTGTTTTGGGGTCTCCGTTGGGTTTTGTTGGGTTCTTGTTGGTCATCATGTTGGAAAAGTGTAAATTGTGGGTTTTGGAGAATATCAGGTGAGTTTAAGTTTTTCTGGGTGGTGAATCTGTGGTTTTGGTTGAATTCTTCTGTTTTTTTTAGCGTTTTCTTCTGTTTTTGGGGTGGTCCCATTCTTTTTTGGGGTGTTTTTGACATATTTTGGGGTCTCCGTTGGTTTTTGTTGGGTTCTTGTTGTTCATCATGGTGAAAACGTGTAAATTGTGGGTATTGGAGAACATCAGGTAGGTTTAGGGGGACTTTTGGGGTGGATCAACGGCTTTTAGGGTTTTCTTTCGGTTTTGGGGGTGATCCCGCTTTTTTTTGTGGTGTTTTTGACGTGTTTTGGGGTTTCCGTTGCGTTTCGTTGATTTCCTAATGTGTTTTAAGTTTGTTGGGAGTGGACTTTGGGATTTGGAGAACATCAGGTAGGTTTAGTGTGTTTTTGGGGTGGATCTATGGTTTTTGGGGTTTTCTTTCTTTTTTAGGGGTTATCCTGTTCTTGTTTGGGGTGTTTTCGACTTGTTTTGGGGTCTCCGTTGGGTTTTAGTTGGATTCTCGTTGGTCGTTAGGGTAAATGGGAGTGGATTGTGGGTTTTGAAGAAGATCAGGTGAGTTTAGGGTGGTTTTGCGGGGAAATTCATAGTGTTTGGTGTTTTTTCTTCTGATCCAGTTCTTTTCTGGGGTGTTTTTGAGGTGTTTTTGGGGTTTCCGTTGGGTTTCGTTGAGTTCCTGATGGGTTTTATGGTGGTTGGGAGTGGACATTTGGATTTGGAGAACATCAGGTACGTTTAGAGTGGTTTTGGGATTGGATCCGTGCTTTTTGGGGTTTTCTTTCGTTTTTGGGGGTGATCCTGTTCTTGTTTGGGGTGTTTTGGATATGTTTTGGGTTCTCCGTTGGGTTTCGTTGTGTTTTCCGTGGTCATCATGGTGGAAAAGTGTAAATTGTGGGTTTTGGAGAACATCAGGTAGATTTAGGGTGTTTTTGGGGTGGATCTATGTTTTTGGGGGATTTTCTTCCAGTTTTGGGGGTGATTCCGTTCTTGTTTTGGGTGTTTTTGACGTGTTTTGTGGTCTCTGTTTTGTTTCGTTGTGTTTTCCTTGTTCATTTTGGTGGAAAAGGCTGAATAGTGGGTTTTGGAGAACATCAGGTAGGTTTAGGGTGGTTTTGGGATTTGATCCGTGCTTTTTGGGGATTTTGTTCCAGTTTTGGGGGTGATTCCGTTCTTGTTTGTGGTGTTTTTGATGTGTTTTGGGTTCTCCGTTGGGTTTCGTTGGGTTTTCCGTTGGCATCATGGTGGAAAAGGGTAAATTGTGGGTTTTGGAGAACATCAGGTAGGTTTAGGGGGACTTTTGGGGTGGATTCATGGTATTTGTTTTTTTTTTTTCTGTTTCTCTGGGGTGATCCCGTTCTTTTTTGGTGTGTTTTTGATGTGTTTTGGGGTCTCCGTTGGGTTTTGTTGGGTTCTTGTTGGTCATCATGTTGGAAAAGTGTAAATTGTGGGTTTTGGAGAATATCAGGTGAGTTTAAGTTTTTCTGGGTGGTGAATCTATGGTTTTGGTTGAATTCTTCTGTTTTTTTTAGCGTTTTCTTCTGTTTTTGGGGTGGTCCCATTCTTGTTTGGGGTGTTTTTGACATATTTTGGGGTCTCCGTTGGGCTTTGTTGGGTTCTTGTTGTTCATCATGGTGAAAACGTGTAAATTGTGGGTATTGGAGAACATCAGGTAGGTTTAGGGGGACTTTTGGGGTGGATCAACGGCTTTTAGGGTTTTCTTTCGGTTTTGGGGGTGATCCCGCTTTTTTTTGTGGTGTTTTTGACGTGTTTTGGGGTTTCCGTTGCGTTTCGTGGATTTCCTAATGTGTTTTAAGTTTGTTGGGAGTGGACTTTGGGATTTGGAGAACATCAGGTAGGTTTAGTGTGTTTTTGGGGTGGATCTATGGTTTTTGGGGTTTTCTTTCTTTTTTAGGGGTTATCCTGTTCTTGTTCGGGGTGTTTTCGACTTGTTTTGGGGTCTCCGTTGGGTTTTAGTTGGATTCTCGTTGGTCGTTAGGGTAAATGGGAGTGGATTGTGGGTTTTGAAGAAGATCAGGTGAGTTTAGGGTGGTTTTGCGGGGAAATTCATAGTGTTTGGTGTTTTTTCTTCTGACCCAGTTCTTTTCTGGGGTGTTTTTGAGGTGTTTTTGGGGTTTCCGTTGGGTTTCGTTGAGTTCCTGATGGGTTTTATGGTGGTTGGGAGTGGACATTTGGATTTGGAGAACATCAGGTACGTTTAGAGTGGTTTTGGGATTGGATCCGTGCTTTTTGGGGTTTTCTTTCGTTTTTGGGGGTGATCCTGTTCTTGTTTGGGGTGTTTTGGACGTGTTTTGGGTTCTCCGTTGGGTTTCGTTGTGTTTTCCGTGGTCATCATGGTGGAAAAGTGTAAATTGTGGGTTTTGGAGAACATCAGGTAGGTTTAGGGTTTTTTTTGGGGTGGATCTATGTTTTTGGGGGATTTTCTTCCAGTTTTGGGGGTGATTCCGTTCTTGTTTGGGGTGTTTTTGACGTGTTTTGTGGTCTCTGTTTTGTTTCGTTGTGTTTTCCTTGTTCATTTTGGTGGAAAAGGCTGAATAGTGGGTTTTGGAGAACATCAGGTAGGTTTAGGGTGGTTTTGGGATTTGATCCGTGCTTTTTGGGGATTTTGTTCCAGTTTTGGGGGTGATTCCGTTCTTGTTTGTGGTGTTTTTGATGTGTTTTGGGTTCTCCGTTGGGTTTCGTTGGGTTTTCCGTTGGCATCATGGTGGAAAAGGGTAAATTGTGGGTTTTGGAGAACATCAGGTAGGTTTAGGGGGACTTTTGGGGTGGATTCATGGTATTTGTTTTTTTTTTTTCTGTTTCTCTGGGGTGATCCCGTTCTTTTTTGGTGTGTTTTTGATGTGTTTTGGGGTCTCCGTTGGGTTTTGTTGGGTTCTTGTTGGTCATCATGTTGGAAAAGTGTAAATTGTGGGTTTTGGAGAATATCAGGTGAGTTTAAGTTTTTCTGGGTGGTGAATCTATGGTTTTGGTTGAATTCTTCTGTTTTTTTTAGCGTTTTCTTCTGTTTTTGGGGTGGTCCTATTCTTGTTTGGGGTGTTTTTGACATATTTTGGGGTCTCCGTTGGGCTTTGTTGGGTTCTTGTTGTTCATCATGGTGAAAACGTGTAAATTGTGGGTATTGGAGAACATCAGGTAGGTTTAGGGGGACTTTTGGGGTGGATCAACGGCTTTTAGGGTTTTCTTTCGGTTTTGGGGGTGATCCCGCTTTTTTTTGTGGTGTTTTTGACGTGTTTTGGGGTTTCCGTTGCGTTTTGTTGATTTCCTAATGTGTTTTAAGTTTGTTGGGAGTGGACTTTGGGATTTGGAGAACATCAGGTAGGTTTAGTGTGTTTTTGGGGTGGATCTATGGTTTTTGGGGTTTTCTTTCTTTTTTAGGGGTTATCCTGTTCTTGTTTGGGGTGTTTTCGACTTGTTTTGGGGTCTCCGTTGGGTTTTAGTTGGATTCTCGTTGGTCGTTAGGGTAAATGGGAGTGGATTGTGGGTTTTGAAGAAGATCAGGTGAGTTTAGGGTGGTTTTGCGGGGAAATTCATAGTGTTTGGTGTTTTTTCTTCTGACCCAGTTCTTTTCTGGGGTGTTTTTGAGGTGTTTTTGGGGTTTCCGTTGGGTTTCGTTGAGTTCCTGATGGGTTTTATGGTGGTTGGGAGTGGACATTTGGATTTGGAGAACATCAGGTACGTTTAGAGTGGTTTTGGGATTGGATCCGTGCTTTTTGGGGTTTTCTTTCGTTTTTGGGGGTGATCCTGTTCTTGTTTGGGGTGTTTTGGACGTGTTTTGGGTTCTCCGTTGGGTTTCGTTGTGTTTTCCGTGGTCATCATGGTGGAAAAGTGTAAATTGTGGGTTTTGGAGAACATCAGGTAGGTTTAGGGTGTTTTTGGGGTGGATCTATGTTTTTGGGGGATTTTCTTCCAGTTTTGGGGGTGATTCCGTTCTTGTTTGGGGTGTTTTTGACGTGTTTTGTGGTCTCTGTTTTGTTTCGTTGTGTTTTCCTTGTTCATTTTGGTGGAAAAGGCTGAATAGTGGGTTTTGGAGAACATCAGGTAGGTTTAGGGTGGTTTTGGGATTTGATCCGTGCTTTTTGGGGATTTTGTTCCAGTTTTGGGGGTGATTCCGTTCTTGTTTGTGGTGTTTTTGATGTGTTTTGGGTTTCTCCGTTGGGTTTCGTTGGGTTTTCCGTTGGCATCATGGTGGAAAAGGGTAAATTGTGGGTTTTGGAGAACATCAGGTAGGTTTAGGGGGACTTTTGGGGTGGATTCATGGTATTTGTTTTTTTTTTTTCTGTTTCTCTGGGGTGATCCCGTTCTTTTTTGGTGTGTTTTTGATGTGTTTTGGGGTCTCCGTTGGGTTTTGTTGGGTTCTTGTTGGTCATCATGTTGGAAAAGTGTAAATTGTGGGTTTTGGAGAATATCAGGTGAGTTTAAGTTTTTCTGGGTGGTGAATCTATGGTTTTGGTTGAATTCTTCTGTTTTTTTTTAGCGTTTTCTTCTGTTTTTGGGGTGGTCCTATTCTTGTTTGGGGTGTTTTTGACATATTTTGGGGTCTCCGTTGGGCTTTGTTGGGTTCTTGTTGTTCATCATGGTGAAAACGTGTAAATTGTGGGTATTGGAGAACATCAGGTAGGTTTAGGGGGACTTTTGGGGTGGATCAACGGCTTTTAGGGTTTTCTTTCGGTTTTGGGGGTGATCCCGCTTTTTTTTGTGGTGTTTTTGACGTGTTTTGGGGTTTCCGTTGCGTTTCGTTGATTTCCTAATGTGTTTTAAGTTTGTTGGGAGTGGACTTTGGGATTTGGAGAACATCAGGTAGGTTTAGTGTGTTTTTGGGGTGGATCTATGGTTTTTGGGGTTTTCTTTCTTTTTTAGGGGTTATCCTGTTCTTGTTTGGGGTGTTTTCGACTTGTTTTGGGGTCTCCGTTGGGTTTTAGTTGGATTCTCGTTGGTCGTTAGGGTAAATGGGAGTGGATTGTGGGTTTTGAAGAAGATCAGGTGAGTTTAGGGTGGTTTTGCGGGGAAATTCATAGTGTTTGGTGTTTTTTCTTCTGACCCAGTTCTTTTCTGGGGTGTTTTTGAGGTGTTTTTGGGGTTTCCGTTGGGTTTCGTTGAGTTCCTGATGGGTTTTATGGTGGTTGGGAGTGGACATTTGGATTTGGAGAACATCAGGTACGTTTAGAGTGGTTTTGGGATTGGATCCGTGCTTTTTGGGGTTTTCTTTCGTTTTTGGGGGTGATCCTGTTCTTGTTTGGGGTGTTTTGACGTGTTTTGGGTTCTCCGTTGGGTTTCGTTGTGTTTTCCGTGGTCATCATGGTGGAAAAGTGTAAATTGTGGGTTTTGGAGAACATCAGGTAGGTTTAGGGTGTTTTTGGGGTGGATCTATGTTTTTGGGGGATTTTCTTCCAGTTTTGGGGGTGATTCCGTTCTTGTTTGGGGTGTTTTTGACGTGTTTTGTGGTCTCTGTTTTGTTTCGTTGTGTTTTCCTTGTTCATTTTGGTGGAAAAGGCTGAATAGTGGGTTTTGGAGAACATCAGGTAGGTTTAGGGTGGTTTTGGGATTTGATCCGTGCTTTTTGGGGATTTTGTTCCAGTTTTGGGGGTGATTCCGTTCTTGTTTGTGGTGTTTTGATGTGTTTTGGGTTCTCCGTTGGGTTTCGTTGTGTTTTCCGTGGTCATCATGGTGGAAAAGTGTAAATTGTGGGTTTTGGAGAACATCAGGTAGGTTTAGGGGGACTTTTGGGATGGATTCATGGTATTTGTTTTTTTTTTTCTGTTTTTCTGGGGTGATCCCGTTCTTTTTTGGTGTGTTTTTGATGTGTTTTGGGGTCTCCGTTGGGTTTTGTTGGGTTCTTGTTGGTCATCATGTTGGAAAAGTGTAAATTGTGGGTTTTGGAGAATATCAGGTGAGTTTAAGTTTTTCTGGGTGGTGAATCTATGGTTTTGGTTGAATTCTTCTGTTTTGTTTTTTTTTTTTAGCGTTTTCTTCTGTTTTTGGGGTGGTCCCATTCTTGTTTGGGGTGTTTTTGACATATTTTGGGGTCTCCGTTGGGTTTTGTTGGGTTCTTGTTGTTCATCATGGTGAAAACGTGTAAATTGTGGGTATTGGAGAACATCAGGTAGGGTTTAGGGGGACTTTTGGGGTGGATCAACGGCTTTTAGGGTTTTCTTTCAGTTTTGGGGGTGATCCCGCTTTTTTTTTGTGGTGTTTTTGACGTGTTTTGGGGTTTCCGTTGCGTTTTGTTGATTTCCTAATGTGTTTTAAGTTTGTTGGGAGTGGACTTTGGGATTTGGAGAACATCAGGTAGGTTTAGTGTGTTTTTGGGGTGGATCTATGGTTTTTGGGGTTTTCTTTCTTTTTTAGGGGTTATCCTGTTCTTGTTTGGGGTGTTTTCGACTTGTTTTGGGGTCTCCGTTGGGTTTTAGTTGGATTCTCGTTGGTCGTTAGGGTAAATGGGAGTGGATTGTGGGTTTTGAAGAAGATCAGGTGAGTTTAGGGTGGTTTTGCGGGGAATTCATAGTGTTTGGTGTTTTTCTTCTGACCCAGTTCTTTTCTGGGGTGTTTTTGAGGTGTTTTTGGGGTTTCCGTTGGGTTTCGTTGAGTTCCTGATGGGTTTTATGGTGGTTGGGAGTGGACATTTGGATTTGGAGAACATCAGGTACGTTTAGAGTGGTTTTGGGATTGGATCCGTGCTTTTTGGGGTTTTCTTTCGTTTTTGGGGGTGATCCTGTTCTTGTTTGGGGTGTTTTGGACGTGTTTTGGGTTCTCCGTTGGGTTTCGTTGTGTTTTCCGTGGTCATCATGGTGGAAAAGTGTAAATTGTGGGTTTTGGAGAACATCAGGTAGGTTTAGGGTGTTTTTGGGGTGGATCTATGTTTTTGGGGGATTTTCTTCCAGTTTTGGGGGTGATTCCGTTCTTGTTTGGGGTGTTTTTGACGTGTTTTGTGGTCTCTGTTTTGTTTCGTTGTGTTTTCCTTGTTCATTTTGGTGGAAAAGGCTGAATAGTGGGTTTTGGAGAACATCAGGTAGGTTTAGGGTGGTTTTGGGATTTGATCCGTGCTTTTTGGGGATTTTGTTCCAGTTTTGGGGGTGATTCCGTTCTTGTTTGTGGTGTTTTTGATGTGTTTTGGGTTCTCCGTTGGGTTTCGTTGGGTTTTCCGTTGGCATCATGGTGGAAAAGGGTAAATTGTGGGTTTTGGAGAACATCAGGTAGGTTTAGGGGGACTTTTGGGGTGGATTCATGGTATTTGTTTTTTTTTTTTCTGTTTCTCTGGGGTGATCCCGTTCTTTTTTGGTGTGTTTTTGATGTGTTTTGGGGTCTCCGTTGGGTTTTGTTGGGTTCTTGTTGGTCATCATGTTGGAAAAGTGTAAATTGTGGGTTTTGGAGAATATCAGGTGAGTTTAAGTTTTTCTGGGTGGTGAATCTATGGTTTTGGTTGAATTCTTCTGTTTTTTTTTAGCGTTTTCTTCTGTTTTTGGGGTGGTCCTATTCTTGTTTGGGGTGTTTTTGACATATTTTGGGGTCTCCGTTGGGCTTTGTTGGGTTCTTGTTGTTCATCATGGTGAAAACGTGTAAATTGTGGGTATTGGAGAACATCAGGTAGGTTTAGGGGGACTTTTGGGGTGGATCAACGGCTTTTAGGGTTTTCTTTCGGTTTTGGGGGTGATCCCGCTTTTTTTTGTGGTGTTTTTGACGTGTTTTGGGGTTTCCGTTGCGTTTTGTTGATTTCCTAATGTGTTTTAAGTTTGTTGGGAGTGGACTTTGGGATTTGGAGAACATCAGGTAGGTTTAGTGTGTTTTTGGGGTGGATCTATGGTTTTTGGGGTTTTCTTTCTTTTTTAGGGGTTATCCTGTTCTTGTTTGGGGTGTTTTCGACTTGTTTTGGGGTCTCCGTTGGGTTTTAGTTGGATTCTCGTTGGTCGTTAGGGTAAATGGGAGTGGATTGTGGGTTTTGAAGAAGATCAGGTGAGTTTAGGGTGGTTTTGCGGGGAAATTCATAGTGTTTGGTGTTTTTTCTTCTGACCCAGTTCTTTTCTGGGGTGTTTTTGAGGTGTTTTGGGGTTTCCGTTGGGTTTCGTTGAGTTCCTGATGGGTTTTATGGTGGTTGGGAGTGGACATTTGGATTTGGAGAACATCAGGTACGTTTAGAGTGGTTTTGGGATTGGATCCGTGCTTTTTGGGGTTTTCTTTCGTTTTTGGGGGTGATCCTGTTCTTGTTTGGGGTGTTTTGGACGTGTTTTGGGTTCTCCGTTGGGTTTCGTTGTGTTTTCCGTGGTCATCATGGTGGAAAAGTGTAAATTGTGGGTTTTGGAGAACATCAGGTAGGTTTAGGGTGTTTTTGGGGTGGATCTATGTTTTTGGGGGATTTTCTTCCAGTTTTGGGGGTGATTCCGTTCTTGTTTGGGGTGTTTTTGACGTGTTTTGTGGTCTCTGTTTTGTTTCGTTGTGTTTTCCTTGTTCATTTTGGTGGAAAAGGCTGAATAGTGGGTTTTGGAGAACATCAGGTAGGTTTAGGGTGGTTTTGGGATTTGATCCGTGCTTTTTGGGGATTTTGTTCCAGTTTTGGGGGTGATTCCGTTCTTGTTTGTGGTGTTTTTGATGTGTTTTGGGTTCTCCGTTGGGTTTCGTTGTGTTTTCCGTGGTCATCATGGTGGAAAAGTGTAAATTGTGGGTTTTGGAGAACATCAGGTAGGTTTAGGGGGACTTTTGGGATGGATTCATGGTATTTGTTTTTTTTTTTCTGTTTTTCTGGGGTGATCCCGTTCTTTTTTGGTGTGTTTTTGATGTGTTTTGGGGTCTCCGTTGGGTTTTGTTGGGTTCTTGTTGGTCATCATGTTGGAAAAGTGTAAATTGTGGGTTTTGGAGAATATCAGGTGAGTTTAAGTTTTTCTGGGTGGTGAATCTATGGTTTTGGTTGAATTCTTCTGTTTTGTTTTTTTTTTTTAGCGTTTTCTTCTGTTTTTGGGGTGGTCCCATTCTTGTTTGGGGTGTTTTTGACATATTTTGGGGTCTCCGTTGGGTTTTGTTGGGTTCTTGTTGTTCATCATGGTGAAAACGTGTAAATTGTGGGTATTGGAGAACATCAGGTAGGTTTAGGGGGACTTTTGGGGTGGATCAACGGCTTTTAGGGTTTTCTTTCGGTTTTGGGGGTGATCCCGCTTTTTTTTGTGGTGTTTTTGACGTGTTTTGGGGTTTCCGTTGCGTTTCGTGGATTTCCTAATGTGTTTTAAGTTTGTTGGGAGTGGACTTTGGGATTTGGAGAACATCAGGTAGGTTTAGTGTGTTTTTGGGGTGGATCTATGGTTTTTGGGGTTTTCTTTCTTTTTTAGGGGTTATCCTGTTCTTGTTTGGGGTGTTTTCGACTTGTTTTGGGGTCTCCGTTGGGTTTTAGTTGGATTCTCGTTGGTCGTTAGGGTAAATGGGAGTGGATTGTGGGTTTTGAAGAAGATCAGGTGAGTTTAGGGTGGTTTTGCGGGGAAATTCATAGTGTTTGGTGTTTTTTCTTCTGATCCAGTTCTTTTCTGGGGTGTTTTTGAGGCGTTTTTGGGGTTTCCGTTGGGTTTCGTTGAGTTCCTAATGGGTTTTATGGTGGTTGGGAGTGGACATTTGGATTTGGAGAACATCAGGTACGTTTAGAGTGGTTTTGGGATTGGATCCGTGCTTTTTGGGGTTTTCTTTCGTTTTTGGGGGTGTTCCTGTTCTTGTTTGGGGTGTTTTGGACGTGTTTTGGGTTCTCCGTTGGGTTTCGTTGTGTTTTCCGTGGTCATCATGGTGGAAAAGTGTAAATTGTGGGTTTTGGAGAACATCAGGTAGATTTAGGGTGTTTTTGGGGTGGATCTATGTTTTTGGGGGATTTTCTTCCAGTTTTGGGGGTGATTCCGTTCTTGTTTTGGGTGTTTTTGACGTGTTTTGTGGTCTCTGTTTTGTTTCGTTGTGTTTTCCTTGTTCATTTTGGTGGAAAAGGCTGAATAGTGGGTTTTGGAGAACATCAGGTACGTTTAGGGGGACTTTTGGGATTTGATCCGTGCTTTTTGGGGATTTTGTTCCAGTTTTGGGGGTGATTCCGTTCTTGTTTGTGGTGTTTTTGATGTGTTTTGGGTTCTCCGTTGGGTTTCGTTGGGTTTTCCGTTGGCATCATGGTGGAAAAGGGTAAATTGTGGGTTTTGGAGAACATCAGGTAGGTTTAGGGGGACTTTTGGGGTGGATCAACGGCTTTTAGGGTTTTCTTTCGGTTTTGGGGGTGATCCCGCTTTTTTTTGTGGTGTTTTTGACGTGTTTTGGGGTTTCCGTTGCGTTTTGTTGATTTCCTAATGTGTTTTAAGTTTGTTGGGAGTGGACTTTGGGATTTGGAGAACATCAGGTAGGTTTAGTGTGTTTTTGGGGTGGATCTATGGTTTTTGGGGTTTTCTTTCTTTTTTAGGGGTTATCCTGTTCTTGTTTGGGGTGTTTTCGACTTGTTTTGGGGTCTCCGTTGGGTTTTAGTTGGATTCTCGTTGGTCGTTAGGGTAAATGGGAGTGGATTGTGGGTTTTGAAGAAGATCAGGTGAGTTTAGGGTGGTTTTGCGGGGAAATTCATAGTGTTTGGTGTTTTTTCTTCTGACCCAGTTCTTTTCTGGGGTGTTTTTGAGGTGTTTTTGGGGTTTCCGTTGGGTTTCGTTGAGTTCCTGATGGGTTTTATGGTGGTTGGGAGTGGACATTTGGATTTGGAGAACATCAGGTACGTTTAGAGTGGTTTTGGGATTGGATCCGTGCTTTTTGGGGTTTTCTTTCATTTTTGGGGGTGATCCTGTTCTTGTTTGGGGTGTTTTGGACGTGTTTTGGGTTCTCCGTTGGGTTTCGTTGTGTTTTCCGTGGTCATCATGGTGGAAAAGTGTAAATTGTGGGTTTTGGAGAACATCAGGTAGGTTTAGGGTGTTTTTGGGGTGGATCTATGTTTTTGGGGGATTTTCTTCCAGTTTTGGGGGTGATTCCGTTCTTGTTTGGGGTGTTTTTGACGTGTTTTGTGGTCTCTGTTTTGTTTCGTTGTGTTTTCCTTGTTCATTTTGGTGGAAAAGGCTGAATAGTGGGTTTTGGAGAACATCAGGTAGGTTTAGGGTGGTTTTGGGATTTGATCCGTGCTTTTTGGGGATTTTGTTCCAGTTTTGGGGGTGATTCCGTTCTTGTTTGTGGTGTTTTTGATGTGTTTTGGGTTCTCCGTTGGGTTTCGTTGGGTTTTCCGTTGGCATCATGGTGGAAAAGGGTAAATTGTGGGTTTTGGAGAACATCAGGTAGGTTTAGGGGGACTTTTGGGATGGATTCATGGTATTTGTTTTTTTTTTTCTGTTTTTCTGGGGCGATCCCGTTCTTTTTTGGTGTGTTTTTGATGTGTTTTGGGGTCTCCGTTGGGTTTTGTTGGGTTCTTGTTGGTCATCATGTTGGAAAAGTGTAAATTGTGGGTTTTGGAGAATATCAGGTGAGTTTAAGTTTTTCTGGGTGGTGAATCTATGGTTTTGGTTGAATTCTTCTGTTTTTTTTTAGCGTTTTCTTCTGTTTTTGGGGTGGTCCCATTCTTGTTTGGGGTGTTTTTGACATATTTTGGGGTCTCCGTTGGGCTTTGTTGGGTTCTTGTTGTTCATCATGGTGAAAACGTGTAAATTGTGGGTATTGGAGAACATCAGGTAGGTTTAGGGGGACTTTTGGGGTGGATCAACGGCTTTTAGGGTTTTCTTTCGGTTTTGGGGGTGATCCCGCTTTTTTTTGTGGTGTTTTTGACGTGTTTTGGGGTTTCCGTTGCGTTTTGTTGATTTCCTAATGTGTTTTAAGTTTGTTGGGAGTGGACTTTGGGATTTGGAGAACATCAGGTAGGTTTAGTGTGTTTTTGGGGTGGATCTATGGTTTTTGGGGTTTTCTTTCTTTTTTAGGGGTTATCCTGTTCTTGTTTGGGGTGTTTTCGACTTGTTTTGGGGTCTCCGTTGGGTTTTAGTTGGATTCTCGTTGGTCGTTAGGGTAAATGGGAGTGGATTGTGGGTTTTGAAGAAGATCAGGTGAGTTTAGGGTGGTTTTGCGGGGAAATTCATAGTGTTTGGTGTTTTTTCTTCTGACCCAGTTCTTTTCTGGGGTGTTTTTGAGGTGTTTTTGGGGTTTCCGTTGGGTTTCGTTGAGTTCCTGATGGGTTTTATGGTGGTTGGGAGTGGACATTTGGATTTGGAGAACATCAGGTACGTTTAGAGTGGTTTTGGGATTGGATCCGTGCTTTTTGGGGTTTTCTTTCATTTTTGGGGGTGATCCTGTTCTTGTTTGGGGTGTTTTGGACGTGTTTTGGGTTCTCCGTTGGGTTTCGTTGTGTTTTCCGTGGTCATCATGGTGGAAAAGTGTAAATTGTGGGTTTTGGAGAACATCAGGTAGGTTTAGGGTGTTTTTGGGGTGGATCTATGTTTTTGGGGGATTTTCTTCCAGTTTTGGGGGTGATTCCGTTCTTGTTTGGGGTGTTTTTGACGTGTTTTGTGGTCTCTGTTTTGTTTCGTTGTGTTTTCCTTGTTCATTTTGGTGGAAAAGGCTGAATAGTGGGTTTTGGAGAACATCAGGTAGGTTTAGGGTGGTTTTGGGATTTGATCCGTGCTTTTTGGGGATTTTGTTCCAGTTTTGGGGGTGATTCCGTTCTTGTTTGTGGTGTTTTTGATGTGTTTTGGGTTCTCCGTTGGGTTTCGTTGGGTTTTCCGTTGGCATCATGGTGGAAAAGGGTAAATTGTGGGTTTTGGAGAACATCAGGTAGGTTTAGGGGGACTTTTGGGATGGATTCATGGTATTTGTTTTTTTTTTTCTGTTTTTCTGGGGCGATCCCGTTCTTTTTTGGTGTGTTTTTGATGTGTTTTGGGGTCTCCGTTGGGTTTTGTTGGGTTCTTGTTGGTCATCATGTTGGAAAAGTGTAAATTGTGGGTTTTGGAGAATATCAGGTGAGTTTAAGTTTTTCTGGGTGGTGAATCTATGGTTTTGGTTGAATTCTTCTGTTTTTTTTTAGCGTTTTCTTCTGTTTTTGGGGTGGTCCCATTCTTGTTTGGGGTGTTTTTGACATATTTTGGGGTCTCCGTTGGGCTTTGTTGGGTTCTTGTTGTTCATCATGGTGAAAACGTGTAAATTGTGGGTATTGGAGAACATCAGGTAGGTTTAGGGGGACTTTTGGGGTGGATCAACGGCTTTTAGGGTTTTCTTTTGGTTTTGGGGGTGATCCCGCTTTTTTTTGTGGTGTTTTTGACGTGTTTTGGGGTTTCCGTTGCGTTTTGTTGATTTCCTAATGTGTTTTAAGTTTGTTGGGAGTGGACTTTGGGATTTGGAGAACATCAGGTAGGTTTAGTGTGTTTTTGGGGTGGATCTATGGTTTTTGGGGTTTTCTTTCTTTTTTAGGGGTTATCCTGTTCTTGTTTGGGGTGTTTTCGACTTGTTTTGGGGTCTCCGTTGGGTTTTAGTTGGATTCTCGTTGGTCGTTAGGGTAAATGGGAGTGGATTGTGGGTTTTGAAGAAGATCAGGTGAGTTTAGGGTGGTTTTGCGGGGAAATTCATAGTGTTTGGTGTTTTTTCTTCTGACCCAGTTCTTTTCTGGGGTGTTTTTGAGGTGTTTTTGGGGTTTCCGTTGGGTTTCGTTGAGTTCCTGATGGGTTTTATGGTGGTTGGGAGTGGACATTTGGATTTGGAGAACATCAGGTACGTTTAGAGTGGTTTTGGGATTGGATCCGTGCTTTTTGGGGTTTTCTTTCATTTTTGGGGGTGATCCTGTTCTTGTTTGGGGTGTTTTGGACGTGTTTTGGGTTCTCCGTTGGGTTTCGTTGTGTTTTCCGTGGTCATCATGGTGGAAAAGTGTAAATTGTGGGTTTTGGAGAACATCAGGTAGGTTTAGGGTGTTTTTGGGGTGGATCTATGTTTTTGGGGGATTTTCTTCCAGTTTTGGGGGTGATTCCGTTCTTGTTTGGGGTGTTTTTGACGTGTTTTGTGGTCTCTGTTTTGTTTCGTTGTGTTTTCCTTGTTCATTTTGGTGGAAAAGGCTGAATAGTGGGTTTTGGAGAACATCAGGTAGGTTTAGGGTGGTTTTGGGATTTGATCCGTGCTTTTTGGGGATTTTGTTCCAGTTTTGGGGGTGATTCCGTTCTTGTTTGTGGTGTTTTTGATGTGTTTTGGGTTCTCCGTTGGGTTTCGTTGGGTTTTCCGTTGGCATCATGGTGGAAAAGGGTAAATTGTGGGTTTTGGAGAACATCAGGTAGGTTTAGGGGGACTTTTGGGATGGATTCATGGTATTTGTTTTTTTTTTTCTGTTTTTCTGGGGCGATCCCGTTCTTTTTTGGTGTGTTTTTGATGTGTTTTGGGGTCTCCGTTGGGTTTTGTTGGGTTCTTGTTGGTCATCATGTTGGAAAAGTGTAAATTGTGGGTTTTGGAGAATATCAGGTGAGTTTAAGTTTTTCTGGGTGGTGAATCTATGGTTTTGGTTGAATTCTTCTGTTTTTTTTTAGCGTTTTCTTCTGTTTTTGGGGTGGTCCCATTCTTGTTTGGGGTGTTTTTGACATATTTTGGGGTCTCCGTTGGGCTTTGTTGGGTTCTTGTTGTTCATCATGGTGAAAACGTGTAAATTGTGGGTATTGGAGAACATCAGGTAGGTTTAGGGGGACTTTTGGGGTGGATCAACGGCTTTTAGGGTTTTCTTTTGGTTTTGGGGGTGATCCCGCTTTTTTTTGTGGTGTTTTTGACGTGTTTTGGGGTTTCCGTTGCGTTTTGTTGATTTCCTAATGTGTTTTAAGTTTGTTGGGAGTGGACTTTGGGATTTGGAGAACATCAGGTAGGTTTAGTGTGTTTTTGGGGTGGATCTATGGTTTTTGGGGTTTTCTTTCTTTTTTAGGGGTTATCCTGTTCTTGTTTGGGGTGTTTTCGACTTGTTTTGGGGTCTCCGTTGGGTTTTAGTTGGATTCTCGTTGGTCGTTAGGGTAAATGGGAGTGGATTGTGGGTTTTGAAGAAGATCAGGTGAGTTTAGGGTGGTTTTGCGGGGAAATTCATAGTGTTTGGTGTTTTTTCTTCTGACCCAGTTCTTTTCTGGGGTGTTTTTGAGGTGTTTTTGGGGTTTCCGTTGGGTTTCGTTGAGTTCCTGATGGGTTTTATGGTGGTTGGGAGTGGACATTTGGATTTGGAGAACATCAGGTACGTTTAGAGTGGTTTTGGGATTGGATCCGTGCTTTTTGGGGTTTTCTTTCATTTTTGGGGGTGATCCTGTTCTTGTTTGGGGTGTTTTGGACGTGTTTTGGGTTCTCCGTTGGGTTTCGTTGTGTTTTCCGTGGTCATCATGGTGGAAAAGTGTAAATTGTGGGTTTTGGAGAACATCAGGTAGGTTTAGGGTGTTTTTGGGGTGGATCTATGTTTTTGGGGGATTTTCTTCCAGTTTTGGGGGTGATTCCGTTCTTGTTTGGGGTGTTTTTGACGTGTTTTGTGGTCTCTGTTTTGTTTCGTTGTGTTTTCCTTGTTCATTTTGGTGGAAAAGGCTGAATAGTGGGTTTTGGAGAACATCAGGTAGGTTTAGGGTGGTTTTGGGATTTGATCCGTGC
>NW_028137484.1:0-22398 GCF_965140915.1 Aythya marila | reverse complement strand
GGCATCACCCCCAAAACTGGAAGAAAATACGCCAAAACCATAGATCCACCCCAAAACCACCCTAAACCTACCTGATCTTCTCCAAAACCCACAATCCACTCCTATTTAACATAATGACAAACAAGAACACAACAAAACCTAATGGAGACCCCAAAACACGTCAAAAACACCCCAAACAAGAACGACATCACCCCCAAAACTGGAAGAAAATACGCCAAAACCATAGACCCACACCAAAACCACCCTAAACCTACCTGATGTTCTCCAAAACCCACAATCCACTCCTATTTAACATAATGACAAACAAGAACACAACAAAACCTAATGGAGACCCCAATACACGTCAAAAACACCCCAACAAATATCGGCATCACCCCCAAAACTGGAAGAAAATACGCCAAAACCATAGATCCACCCCAAAACCACCCTAAACCTACCTGATGTTCTCCAAAACCCACAATTTACCCTTTTCCAACACGATGACCAACGAGAACACAACAAAACCCAACAGAGACCCCAAAACACGTCAAAAACACCCCAAACAAGAACGGCATCACTCCCAAAATTGGAAGAAAATCCCCCAAAACCATAGATCCACCCCAAAACCACCCTAAACCTACCTGATGTTCTCCAAAACCCACAATTTACACTTTTCCAACACGATGACCAACGAGAACCCAACAAAACCCAACAGAGACCCCAAAAAACGTCAAAAACACCCCAAACAAGAACGGCATCACCACCAAAACTGGAAGAAAATCCGCCAAAAACCATAGATCCACCCCAAAACCACCCTAAACCTACCTGATGTTCTCCAAAACCCACAATCCACACCTATTTAACATAATGACCAACAAGAACCCCACAAAACCTAATGGAGACCCCAATACACGTCAAAAACACCCCAACAAATATCGGCATCACCCCCAAAACTGGAAGAAAATACACCAAAACCATAGATCCACCCCAAAACCACCCGAAACCTACCTGATGTTCTCCAAAACCCACAATTTACCCTTTTCCAACATGATGACCAACGAGAACCCAACAAAACCCAACAGAGACCCCAAAACACGTCAAAAACACCCCAAAAAATATCGGCATCACCCCCAAAACTGGAAGAAAATACGCCAAAACCATAGATCCACCCCAAAACCACCCGAAACCTACCTGATGTTCTCCAAAACCCACAAATTACCCTTTTCCATTACGATGACCAACGAGAACCAAACAAAACCCAACAGAGACCCCAAAAAACGTCAAAAACACCCCAAAAAATATCGGCATCAACCCCAAAACTCGAAGAAAATCCGCCAAAACCATAGATCCACCCCAAAACCACCTGAAACCTACCTGATGTTCTCCAAAACCCACAATCCACTCCTATTTAATATAATGACCAACAAGAACACAACAAAACCTAATGAAGACCCCAAAACACGTCAAAAACACTCCAAAAAATATCGGCATCACCCCCAAAACTGGAAGAAAATACACCAAAACCATAGATCCACCCCAAAACCACCCTAAACCTACCTGATGTTCTCCAAAACCCACAATCCACTCCTATTTAACATAATGACAAACAAGAACACAACAAAACCTAATGGAGACCCCAAAACACGTCAAAAACACCCCAAACGAGAACAGCATCACCCCCAAAACTGGAAGAAAATCCGCCAAAACCATAGATCCACCCCAAAACCACCCTAAACCTACCTGATGTTCTCCAAAACCCACAATTTACACTTTTCCAACACGATGACCAACGAGAACCCAACAAAACCCAACAGAGACCCCAAAAAACGTCAAAAACACCCCAAACAAGAACGGCATCACCACCAAAACTGGAAGAAAATCCGCCAAAACCATAGATCCACCCCAAAACCACCCTAAACCAACCTGATGTTCTCCAAAACCCACAATCCACACCTATTTAACATAATGACCAACAAGAACCCAACAAAACCTAATGGAGACCCCAAAACACGTCAAAAACACCCCAACAAATATCGGCATCACCCCCAAAACTGGAAGAAAATACACCAAAACCATAGATCCACCCCAAAACCACCCGAAACCTACCTGATGTTCTCCAAAACCCACAATTTACCCTTTTCCAACATGATGACCAACGAGAACCCAACAAAACCCAACAGAGACCCCAAAAAACGTCAAAAAAAAACCAAACAAGAACGGCATCACCCCCAAAACTGGAAGAAAATCCCCCAAAACCATAGATCCACCCCAAAACCACCCTAAACCTACCTGATCTTCTCCAAAACCCACAATCCACACCTATTTAACATAATGACAAACAAGAACACAACAAAACCTAATGGAGACCCCAAAACACGTCAAAAACACCCCAAAAAATATCGGCATCACCCCCAAAACTGGAAGAAAATACACCAAAACCATAGATCCACCCCAAAACCACCCGAAACCTACCTGATGTTCTCCAAAACCCACAATTTACCCTTTTCCAACATGATGACCAACGAGAACCCAACAAAACCCAACAGAGACCCCAAAAAACGTCAAAAAAAACCCAAACAAGAACGGCATCACCCCCAAAACTGGAAGAAAATCCCCCAAAACCATAGATCCACCCCAAAACCACCCTAAACCTACCTGATCTTCTCCAAAACCCACAATCCACACCTATTTAACATAATGACAAACAAGAACCCAACAAAACCTAATGGAGACCCCAAAACACGTCAAAAACACCCCAAAAAATATCGGCATCACCCCCAAAACTGGAAGAAAATACACCAAAACCATAGATCCACCCCAAAACCACCCGAAACCTACCTGATGTTCTCCAAAACCCACAATTTACCCTTTTCCAACATGATGACCAACGAGAACCCAACAAAACCCAACAGAGACCCCAAAAAAGTCAAAAAAAACCCAAACTAGAACGGCATCACCCCCAAAACTGGAAGAAAATCCCCCAAAACCATAGATCCACCCCAAAACTACCCTAAACCTACCTGATCTTCTCCAAAACCCACAATCCACACCTATTTAACATAATGACAAACAAGAACACAACAAAACCTAATGGAGACCCCAAAACACGTCAAAAACACCCCAAAAAATATCGGCATCACCCCCAAAACTGGAAGAAAATACACCAAAACCATAGATCCACACCAAAACCACCCTAAACCTACCTGATGTTCTCCAAAACCCACAATTTACCCTTTTCCAACATGATGACCAACGAGAACCCAACAAAACCCAACAGAGACCCCAAAAAACGTCAAAAACACCCCAAACAAGAACGGCATCACCCCCAAAACTGGAAGAAAATCCGCCAAAACCATAGATCCACCCCAAAACCACCCTAAACCTACCTGATCTTCTCCAAAACCCACAATCCACTCCTATTTAACATAATGACCAACAACACAACAACACCCAACGGAGACCCCAAAACACGTCCAAAACACCGCAAAAATAAACAGGATCACGCCAAAAAATAGAAGAAAACCCCAAATACCATAGATCCACCCCAAAGACACCCTAAACCTACCTGATCTTCTCCAAAACCCACAATTTACACTTTTTCACCATGATGACGAACAAGATCCAAACTAAAACCCATTGGAGAACCCAGAACACGTCAAAAACACAACTAAATAAAACGAGATAACCCCCAAAACTGAAAGAATATCTCCCAAAACCATAGATCCACCCCAAAACCACAATAAACCCAACTCATGTTCTCAAAACCCACAATCCACACCTGTTTAACATAATGACCAACAAGAACACAACAAAACCCAACGGAGACCCCAAAACACGTCCAAAACACCCCAAAAAAGAACAGGTTCATGCCAAAAAATAGAAGAAAACCCCAAATACCATAGATCCACCCCAAAACCACCCTAAACCTACCTGATGTTCTCCAAAACCCACAATTTACCTTTTTCCAACACGATGACAAAAGAGAACCCAACAAAACCCAACGGAGACCCCAAAAAACGTCAAAAACACCCCAAACAAGAACGGCATCACCCCCAAAACTGGAAGAAAACCCCAAATACCATAGATCCACCCCAAGGACACCCTAAACCTACCTGATGTTCTCCTAAGCCCAAAGCACACTCCCAACCACCATAAAACGCATTAGGAACTCAACGAAACGCAACGGAAACCCCAAAACACTTCAAAATCACCCGAAGAAAGGAGAGGATCACTCTCCAAAAAGAAGAAAACCCCAAATACCATGAATCCACGCGAAAACTCCCCCTAAACCTACCTGAAGTTCTCCAAAACCAGCAATTTACCCTTTTCCAACATGATGACCACGGAAAACCCAACGAAACCCAACGGAGACCCCAAAACACGTCCAAAACACCCCAAAAAAGAACAGGTTCATGCCAAAAAATAGAAGAAAACCCCAAATACCATAGATCCACCCCAAAACCACCCTAAACCTAACTGATGTTCTCCAAAACCCACAATCCACTCCTATTTAACATAATGACAAACAAGAACACAACAAAACCTAATGGAGACACCAAAACACATCAAAAACACCCCAACAAATATCGGCATCACCCCCAAAACTGGAAGAAAATACGCCAAAACAATAGATCCACCCCAAAACCACCCTAAACCTACCTGATGTTCTCCAAAACCCACAATCCACTCCTATTTAACATAATGACAAACAAGAACACAACAAAACCTAATGGAGACCCCAATACACGTCAAAAACACCCCAAAAAATATCGGCATCACCCCCAAAATTGGAAGAAAATCCGCCAAAATCATTGATCCACACCAAAACCACCCGAAACCTACCTGATCTTCTCCAAAACCCACAATCCACTCCTATTTAAGATAATGACAAACAAGAACACAACAAAACTTAATGGAGACACCAAAACACATCAAAAACACCCCAAGAAATATCGGCATCACCCCCAAAACTGGAAGAAAATACGCCAAAACCATAGATCCACCCCAAAACCACCCTAAACCTACCTGATGTTCTCCAAAACCCACAATCCACACCTATTTAACATAATGACAAACAAGAACACAACAAAACCTAATGGAGACCCCAAAACACGTCAAAAACACCCCAAAAAATATCGGCATCACCCCCAAAACTGGAAGAAAATACGCCAAAACCATAGATCCACCCCAAAACCACCCTACACCTACCTGATGTTCTCCAAAACCCACAATTTACCCTTTTCCACCATGATGACCAACGAGAACCCAACAAAACCCAACAGAGACCCCAAAACACGTCAAAAACACACCAAAAAATAACTAGAAGTGATGAAAAAAAAAAAACAAAAACAGGTCTTTTTGTTTTCTCAGTGGTTCAAATCTCCTGTTGGGGGCGCTGGGCCGGTGAATGGAGTGATACGTGGATGATTAATAGGTCCTAAACCCCCTGCAAGTCACTCTCCCTGTGGGCAACGAAGGGCTGTGGGAATTGCCACTAGTTAAATTCCCGGATGGGTCAGATAAAATCGAAGACCAAGGACCAGAAAGGGAGCAACTTACCAGATATATGGTATATTTATATGGTATAGGGGCCCCAGAAAATTAAAGAGTAAATTGAAAATGATCCATTACTATAAGATAGAATGACCAAAAGAACCCTTAAGACCCTATGTATTTTGATCCACGGAGGACGGGGTCTGTCAGGCTTTAAACATTAATAGTAGAATACCCGTGGATCCAGAAAAGAGCAAGCTGAAACATTGGAATTAGAAATTAGAGAGCAATTGATTAAGAACGAATATGTGCTACATTTGTGCCTGTGATGCACTTATATCACCAGATAACAGTAGCCTCTCCTATCCTGTTATCCTGTGACCCCGAGAACCAGATCAAAAACAACCTCACGGTTCGGACTTTAATCAAGGGGTCTGAGAAAGGAGAACTGTTCACAAAGGGACAGGTTAGGAATATGTGTATGTATAGGAATGTTCATGTACATGTAACGCTTTACTAAAGCAATTTGCCACTTAAGGCGTGCATGACCTTGGTGGAACTACCCGTCCCGTGCTACATGGAACTGAGTAAACATACCTACTTTACAATCTTACTTATCGTGGAGTCAGCTTTCTGTGAGTCATTTTGGTGAGCCAGGCAGGAGACAGTCTGCTCGGCTGCGGGATCGGCTGCGGCGCGGACGCCCCTAGGTGCACCCTGAGCGTTTTTGCTCGGTGGGGACTCCACTCTCAGCTGCTCACCGCAGGAGCAAAGATCTCCTGAAACTGCAGACAAACGGTACGTTTTCGGCTGCTGGAGGGATACTAACTGGAGTGTTAATAATAGTATGTGATTTTATGTATGTATTTTGTGTTGACATTTTGTATACTGTAATATTTGCATGTTGTAAGTATTTTGTGTCGAAAGTGTTTGTGTAAGTGTAAGGCTTTGCAACAAAGTGTTACAAGTCACTTCACGAAGAACACAGTCAGAGATAATACTTGTTTGGTTGGTTATCATTCTAAATTATATTCCTGTGGTATGAATGAGATGTGCTGGAGGCCTCCGTGTGCTATTGTGCTGTGTGAGGGAGGCGCAGCGTTCTGCAAAGCGAGTGCAGAGTTCCGATCCGTTGTTCCGTACTCTCCGCAAGGGGAGTGGGCAGAGACGAACGAAGTGCTTGACAGACTGAAAAGAAGTGCTGTTTTGTCCAAGTTTGAGTGGTGGTGCCTAATATATGGGCCCGGTGTATCTTGTGTATCTTGTGTATCTTGTGTATCTTGTGTATCCTATTTTTGCTCTTAAATGTTTTGACTGTGACAAGAAAAAGGCAGGAGCATGATATGACATGCTTCCTGCAACATATGAGGCCCGCACAGGCCGAGACCTGGACTCGCTGAGACCTGAACAGGCCAAGAGACCGGAGCGGCACCGAGAGACTGGAGCGGCGCTGGGAGACCCGAGACACTACGGAGGGAACTACCGCTGGACGGAGAGAGCCCTGAGAGACGCTGCAGAGACACGGACGGCTCTGAGAGACACAGAATAGACAGGACAGAAGCTGCAAAACGCGGGGAAATTGAAGTAATTGAGGAACATCCGAGATCGAGTTGCTACAGGAGACCAGAGGCGTCAGTGGACACCGGTAGCCGACCCTCACCGTGTGGCGAGTCGGCACAGAGCAGAGGAGCGGACATCAGGACCCTGCAGCCTGTCTGACGGAACCATGGAGGCAGCGGCAGCAGCGGCTGTGCTGCTTCACTCTAGCCTTCTTTTTATAAAAGGTTTATCTTGCAATGCAAAAAAGACTGTTAGTCCCCAGATCGGTGTTATAACTATTACTAATGACGACAGCGCTATTGCAGGGCACGAGTGCAGAGACGCAGACTACACTGCCGAATGACCACAAGCAGGTTCTTTCACTAACCTCAGGTTGCATCTGGCACTGCCTGCAGACGTATAGCAGACGTTACACTCTCTTTCCTAACTAGTAATCATGTGTCTCACCCATCTGTGGTGAATGGCCAGTGGCAAAAAGAAAAGGGGGGAGACAAAGACAGAAACGGTACAAGGAGAATGCCACTGACACTAACAGCATGGGTAATAGGAGTAGTATAAGTGACACAGGTGCGGAGCGGTGGCCGGCGCTGCTGCTCTGTGGGGCTCTCTGTCTGCTGCTCGCTCTCGCCGGCCTGTGCACTATTGCCGACGGTGTTAGAGTAAAATGTGAAGACTGCTCAGATGGCAGTTATGAGAGTGCTTATGTGAAGAAGACGTGTGCTGAATTTGACTTTGTCTGCAACAGTGGTCAGTGTGTGCCAAACAGATGGCAGTGTGATGGGGATCCGGATTGTAAAGATCGGTCTGACGAAAGTGCTGAGCTGTGTTATATGAGAACGGTGTCATGGAAATGTGATGGTGAAATAGACTGTGACAGTGGAGAAGATGAAGAGAATTGTTGCAATGTGACTTGTAGTGCATCAGAGTTCACATGCAGTAGAGGACAATGTATTTCCAAAAGCTTTGTCTGCAAAGGTCAGGGTGACTGCTCCGACCACCCGGATGAATCTTTTGAACACTGTGGCCGCCTGCCTGCACCTCCAGTGACGTGTTCTACGAGTGAGGTGCAGTGCGGCTCAGGTGAATGTATCTACAAGAAGAGGTGATGTGAAAGAGATCCGTTTTGCAAGGATGGAAGTGATGAAATTAATTGCCCTTCCTGGACCAGTTCAGATGTGAAGATGGGAACTGTGTCCATGGGAGTAGGCAGTGCAGCGGTGTGAGAGACTGTCTGGAAGGCACTGATGAAGCATACTGTAATAATTCAATGCTCTGGACCTAGAAAACTCAAGTGCAGAAGTGGCGAATGCATAGATATCAATAAAGTGTGTAACCAGCAGAGGACTGCAAGGACTGGGGTGATGAGCCCCTGAAGGAATGCAACATAAACGACTGTGACTGTCCAGCTGAGTTTGAGTTTGTAAACAAGAGAAACTGTGGAGATATTGATGAATACCAAAACCCTGGTATCTGTAGTCAAATCTATATCAACGTGAAAGGTGGCCACAAATGTGAATGTAGCCGTGGCTATCAGATGAGTCGTGCTACAGGAACCTGGAAAGGGCCTTGTCAGAAGATAAAAAAGAAAGTGTTTCAACAAGCAGCTACGAGAGGAAAGAATCACTGAACCCCCGATGTGAGGGACTGTACCTTGTTTTACTGACTACTGAAACAGCTGTGAGAACTGCAGAAAGGGACCCACGCATCCAGAATAAAAGGACCAGTAACTACTGAAACTTGGAGGGTTGAGAAACTGAAACTCAAGCTAAGGAAGAACTAATGTTCTGGCAATGAGGCTCTGCATGAATTAAGGATGCCAAATAAAGGGGACAAGCCTAAAGGGAGCACTCTCAGCTGCTCACCAAAGGAGCAAAGATCTCCTGAAACTGCAGACAAACGGTACGTTTTCAGCTGCTGGAGGGATACTAACTGGAGTGTTAATAATTGTACGTGTTTTTATGAATATATTTTGTGTTGAATCATAGAATCATAGAATATCCTGAGTTGGAAGGGACCCTTAAGGATCATCAAGTCCAACTCTTGACACCGCACAGGTCTACCCAAAAGTTCAGACCATGTGCCTAAGTTCACAGTCCAATCTCTTCTTAAATTCAGACAGGCTCGGTGCAGTGACCACTTCCCTGGGGAGCGTGTTCCAGTGTGCAACCACCCTGTGAAGAACCCCCTCCTGACGTCCAGCCTAAATTTCCCCTGCCTCAGCTTAACTCCGTTCCCGCGGGTCCTGTCACTAGTGTTGATGGAGAAAAGGTCTCCTGCCTCTCGACACCCCCTTACGAGGAAGTTGTAGACTGTGATGAGGTCTCCCCTCAGCCTCCTCTTCTCCAGGCTGAACAGGCCCAGTGACCTCAGCCGTTCCTCGTACGTCTTCCCCTCAAGGCCTTTCACCATCTTCACAGCCCTCCTCTGGACACTTTCCAACAGTTTCATGTCCTTTTTATACTGTGGTGCCCAGAACTGCACACAGTACTCGAGGTGAGGCCGCACCAGCGCAGAGTAGAGCGGGACAATCACCTCCCTTGACCTACTAGCGATGCCGTGCTTGATGCACCCCAGGACACGATTGGCCCTCCTGGCTGCCAGGGCACACTGCTGGCTCATAGTCAACTTGCTGTCTACCACGACCCCCAGATCCCTCTCTTCTAGGCTGCTCTCCAGCGTCTCATCGCCCAGTCTGTACGTGCAGCCAGGGTTTCCCCGTCCCAGGTGCAGGACCCGGCACTTGCTCTTATTGAACTTCATGCGGTTAGTGATCGCCCAGCTCTCCAACCTGTCCAGATCCCTCTGTAAGGCCTTTACGCCCTCATTTGAGTCCACAACTCCTCCAAGTTTGGTGTCATCAGCAAACTTGCTCAAAATACCCTCTATTCCTACATCCAGATCGTTTATAAAAATATTGAAAAGTACCGGCCCTAAAATGGAGCCTTGAGGGACCCCACTGGTGACCGCCCGCCAGCGTGACGCAGCCCCATTTACCATAACCCTTTGGGCCCTGCCCGTTAGCCAATTGCTCACCCATCGTATGATGTTTTTATTTAGCTGTATGGTGGACATTTTGTCCAGTAGGATCCTATGGGAAACCGTGTCAAAAGCCTTGCTGAAGTCCAAAAAAATCACATCAGCTGGTTTCCCTTGGTCCACCATACGGGTGACCTTATAATAAAAGGAAATCAGGTTAGTTAGGCAGGACCTACCCTTCACAAACCCATGCTGCCTGGGACCAATGACTGCTTTGTCCCCCAGGTGCGCCTCAATAAGTTCGAGAACCAACTTCTCCATGATTTTACCAGGCACTGACGTGAGACTGACAGGCCTGTAATTGCTAGGGTCTTCTTTCTGACCCTTCTTGAAAATCGGCACAACATTTGCCAGCTTCCAGTCTACCGGGACCTCTCCAAATTCCCAGTATCGTTGAAAAATAATTGAAAGAGGTTCCGCGATGACGTCCGCCAGCTCTTTCAGCACCCGGGGATGAATCCCATCCGGATCCATGGACTTGTAGGGATCCAGGTGGAGTAGCAAATCCCGCACACGTTCAGGGTCAGTTGGGAGTTTGTCATCCCCACCGTCCCGGCCCTCCAGCTCAGGGCACCCTGGGTCCCGAAGCCCATCATCGGCATTGAAGACAGAGGCAAAGAAGGCGTTAAGCGTCTCTGCTTTGCCTATGTCATCGTCTGTGAGGAGACCTTCCCTATCAAGGAGCGGACCTATGTATTTTTTAGTTCTCCTTTTTCCATTTACATATCTAAAAAACCCCTTTTTATTTTCTCTCACAGACACAGCCAGCTTCAACTCTAGCTGTGCTTTGGCCACACGAACTTTCTCCCTACAAACATGAACAGCATCCCTCTATTCTTTCCATGACGCCTGGCCCTCCTTCCAGTAGCGAAACAATCTCTGTTTACGCCTAATTTCCATTAGAACGTTCCTGGTCAGCCACGCCGGCCTCCTGCCCCACCTGCCTGACTTGCGATATTTAGGAATTGCCTTATCTTGTGCTTCTAGGAGGCATCGCTTAAAGAGTGACCAGCACTGGTGGACATCGAGGCCTTCAAGAGCAGTTTCCCAGGGGATCTTGCTGACTAGTTCCCTGAGCAGCCTGAAGTCCGCTTTCCCCATATCTAGGGATGAGGTTTTGGTGGCACTTTTCCTTCTGTCACCATAAATTTTGAACTCAACCACTTCATGGTCGCTATGACCGAGGCGGCCACCAATCACCAGATCTCCCACCAGACCCTCTCTGATTTCTAGCAACAGGTCTAGGAGGGCACCTTTCCTAGTTGGCTCCGTTAGCACCTGCACCAAGAAGTTATCAATATGACATTGTGTATATTGTAATGTTTCCATATTGTAAGTATTTTGTGTCGAAAGTGTTTGTGTAAGTGTAAGGCTTTGCAACAAAGTGTTACAAGTCACTTCACGAAGAACACAGTCAGAGACAATACTTGTTTGGTTGGTTATCATTCTAAATTATATTCCTGTGGTATGAATGAGATGTGCTGGAGGCCTCCGTGTGCGACTGTGCTGTGTGAGGGAGACGCAGCGTTCTGCAAAGCGAGTGCAGAGTTCCGATCCGTTGTTCCGTACTCTCCGCAAGGGGAGTGGGCAGAGACGAACGAAGTGCTTGACAGACTGAAAAGAAGTGCTGTTTTGTCCAAGTTTGAGTGGTGGTGCCTACTATATGGGCCCGGTGTATCTTGTGTATCTTGTGTATCTTGTGTATCCTATTTTTGCTCTTAAATGTTTTGACTGTGACAAGAAAAAGGCAGGAGCATGATATGACATGCTTCCTGCAACATATGAGGCCCGCACAGGCCGAGACCTGGACTCGCTGAGACCTGAACAGGCCAAGAGACCGGAGCGGCACCGAGAGACTGGAGCGGCGCTGGGAGACCCGAGACACTACGGAGGGAACTACCGCTGGACGGAGAGAGCCCTGAGAGACGCTGCAGAGACACGGACGGCTCTGAGAGACACAGAATAGACCGGACAGAAGCTGCAAAACGCGGGGAAATTGAAGTAATTGAGGAACATCCGAGATCGAGTTGCTACAGGAGACCAGAGGCGTCAGTGGACACCGGTCGCCGACCCTCACCGTGTGGCGAGTCGGCACAGAGCAGAGGAGCGGACATCAGGACCCTGCAGCCTGTCTGACGGAACCATGGAGGCAGCGGCAGCAGCGGCTGTGCTGCTTCACTCTAGCCTTCTTTTTATAAAAGGTTTATCTTGCAATGCAAAAAAGACTGTTAGTCCCCAGATCGGTGTTATAACTATTACTAATGACGACAGCGCTATTGCAGGGCACGAGTGCAGAGACGCAGACTACACTGCCGAATGACCACAAGCAGGTTCTTTCACTAACCTAAGGTTGCATCTGGCACTGCCTGCAGACGTATAGCAGACGTTACACTCTCTTTCCTAACTAGTAATCATGTGTCTCACCCATCTGTGGTGAATGGCCAGTGGCAAAAAGAAAAGGGGGGAGACAAAGACAGAAACGGTACAAGGAGGATGCCACTGACACTAACAGCATGGGTAATACGAGTAGTATAAGTGACACAGGTGACGGTGCAGGTCGCTCTGCCTGCTGCTCGCTCTCGCCGGCCTGTGCACTGCTACAGGAACGTGGAAAGGGCCTTATTAGATGATAAAAAGAAGAAAGATAAAAAAAAAAGTGTAAAAATACAAAAGAATGTATCAGAAGATAAAAAAATTAAGTGTTTTAACAAGTAGCCACGAGAGAAAAGAATCACTGAACCCCCGATGTGAGGGACTATACCTTTTTTTACTGGCTACTGAAACTAGGCCCTTTCCAGGTTCCTATAGCAGGACTCATCTGATAGCCACGGCTACATTTACATTTGTGGCCACCTTTCACGTTGATACAGATTTGACTACAGATACCAGGGTTTTGGTATTCATCAATATCTCCACAGTTTCTCTTGTTTACAAACTCAAACTCAGCTGGACAGTCACAGTCGTTTATGTTGCATTCCTTCAGGGGCTCATCACCCCAGTCCTTGCAGTCCTCTGCTGGTTACACACTTTATTGATATCTATGCATTCGCCACTTCTGCACTTGAATTTTCTAGGTCCAGAGCACTGAATTGTTACAGTTTGCTCCATCAGTGCCTTCCAGACAGTCTCTCACACCGCTGCACTGCCTACTCCCATGGACACAGTTCCCATCTTCACATCTGAACTGGTCCAGGAAGGGCAATTAATTTCATCACTTCCATCCTTCCAATACGGATCTCTTTCACATCATCTCTTCTTGTAGATACATTCACCTGAGCCGCACTGCACCTCACTCGTAGAACACGTCACTGGAGGTGCAGGCAGGCGGCCACAGTGCTCCAAAGATTCATCCGAGTGGTCGGAGCAGTCAGCATCATCATCACACACCCACCTGATAGGGATGCAGTTAGAACTCTTGCACTGAAAGTCATGAACACTAGAGGTAGGAGGTGCACACTCCAGCTCATCGCTACCATCACTGCAGTCATCTTGAACATTGCAGACAAAGCTTTTGGAAATACATTGCCCACTACTGCATGTGAATTCTGCTGCACTACAAGTCACAATGCCACAATTCTCTTCATCTTCTCCACTGTAACAGTTCTTTTCACCATCACATTTCCAGGACACCAGGATACGCTGGACTGACTGAGGACAACAGCTAATTTCATTTACCCGACATGTTTTCATATGACACAACTCAGCACTCTCATCAGACCCATCTTCACAATCCGGATAGCCATCACACTGCCATCTGTTTGGCACACACTGACCACTGTTGCACACAAAGTCAAGTACAGCACACGTCTTCTTCACATAAGCACTCTCATAACTGCCATCTGAGCAGTCTTCACATTTTACTCTAGCACTGTCGGCGGCAGTGCACAGGCAGGCGAGGGCGAGCAGCAGACAGAGATCCCCACAGAGCAGCAGCGCCGACCACCGCTCCGCACCTGTGTCACTTATACTACTCCTATTACCCATGCTGTTAGTGTCAGTGGCATTCTCCTTGTACCGTTTCTGTCTTTGTCTCCCCCCTTTTCTTTTTGCCACTGGCCATTCACCACAGATGGGTGAGACACATGATTACTAGTTAGGAAAGAGAGTGTAACGTCTGCTATACGTCTGCAGGCAGTGCCGGATGCAACCTTAGGTTAGTGAAAGAACCTGCTTGTGGTCATTCGGCAGTGTAGTCTGCGTCTCTGCACTCGTGCCCTGCAATAGCGCTAAGTCGTCATTAGTAATAGTTATAACACCGATCTGGGGACTAACAGTCTTTTTTGCATTGCAAGATAAACCTTTTATAAAAAGAAGGCTAGAGTGAAGCAGCACAGCCGCTGCTGCCGCTGCCTCCATGGTTCCGTCAGACAGGCTGCAGGGTCCTGATGTCCGCTCCTCTGCTCTGTGCCGACTCGCCACACGGTGAGGGTCGGCGACCGGTGTCCACTGACGCCTCTGGTCTCCTGTAGCAACTCGATCTCGGATGTTCCTCAATTACTTCAATTTCCCCGCGTTTTGCAGCTTCTGTCCGGTCTATTCTGTGTCTCTCAGAGCCGTCCGTGTCTCTGCAGCGTCTCTCAGGGCTCTCTCCGTCCAGCGGTAGTTCCCTCCGTAGTGTCTCGGGTCTCCCAGCGCCGCTCCAGTCTCTCGGTGCCGCTCCGGTCTCTTGGCCTGTTCAGGTCTCAGCGAGTCCAGGTCTCGGCCTGTGCGGGCCTCATATGTTGCAGGAAGCATGTCATATCATGCTCCTGCCTTTTTCTTGTCACAGTCAAAACATTTAAGAGCAAAAATAGGATACACAAGATACACAAGATACACAAGATACACCGGGCCCATATAGTAGGCACCACCACTCAAACTTGGACAAAACAGCACTTCTTTTCAGTCTGTCAAGCACTTCGTTCGTCTCTGCCCACTCCCCTTGCGGAGAGTACGGAACAACGGATCGGAACTCTGCACTCGCTTTGCAGAACGCTGCGTCTCCCTCACACAGCACAGTCGCACACGGAGGCCTCCAGCACATCTCATTCATACCACAGGAATATAATTTAGAATGATAACCAACCAAACAAGTATTGTCTCTGACTGTGTTCTTCGTGAAGTGACTTGTAACACTTTGTTGCAAAGCCTTACACTTACACAAACACTTTCGACACAAAATACTTACAACATGCAAATATTACAGTATACAAAATGTCAACACAAAATACATACATAAAAACACATACTATTATTAACACTCCAGTTAGTATCCCTCCAGCAGCCGAAAACGTAACGTTTGTCTGCAGTTTCAGGAGATCTTTGCTCCTGCGGTGAGCAGCTGAGAGTGGAGTCCCCTCCGAGCAAAAACGCTCAGGGTGCACCTAGGGGCGTCCGCGCCGCAGCCGATCCCGCAGCCGAGCAGACTGTCTCCTGCCTGGCTCACCAAAATGACTCACAGAAAGCTGACTCCACGATAAGTAAGATTGTAAAGTAGGTATGTTTACTCAGTTCCATGTAGCACGGGACGGGTAGTTCCACCAAGGTCATGCACGCCTTAAGTGGCAAATTGCTTTAGTAAAGCGTTACATATACATGAACATTCCTATACATATACATATTCCTAACCTGTCCCTTTGTGAACAGTTCTCCTTTCTCAGACCCCTTGATTAAAGTCCGAACCGTGAGGTTGTTTTTGATCTGGTTCTCGGGGTCACAGGATAACAGGATAGGAGAGGCTACTGTTATCTGGTGATATAAGTGCATCACAGGCACAAATGTAGTACATATTCGTTCTTAATCAATTGCTCTCTAATTTCTAATTCCAATGTTTCAGCTTGCTCTTTTCTGGATCCACGGGTATTCTACTATTAATGTTTAAAGCCTGACAGACCCCGTCCTCCGTGGATCAAAATACATAGGGTCTTAAGGGTTCCTTTGGTCATTCTATCTTATAGTAATGGATCATTTTCAATTTACTCTTTAATTTTCTGGGGCCCCTATACCATATATATATACCATATATCTGGTAAGTTGCTCCCTTTCTGGTCCTTGGTCTTCGATTTTACCTGACCCATCAGGGAATTTAACTAGTGGCAATTCCCACAGCCCTTCGTTGCCCACAGGCAGAGTGACTTGCAGGGGGTTTAGGACCTATTAATCATCCACGTATCACTCCATTCACGGGCCCAGCGCCCCCAACAGGAGATATGAACCACTGAGAAAACAAAAACACCTGTTTTTGTTTTTTTTTTTTTTCTTCACTTCTACTTATTTTTTGATGTGTTTTTGACGTGTTTTGGGGTCTCCGTTGGGTTTTGTTGGGTTCTCGTTGGTCATCATGGTGGAAAAGGGTAAATTGCTGGTTATGGAGAACTTCAGGTAGGTTTAGGGGGAGTTTTCGCGTGGATTCATGGTATTTGCGTTTTTCTTCTGTTTTTTTTTTTGGGGTGATCTTGTTCTTTTTTGGTGTGTTTTTGACATGTTTTGGGGTCTCCGTTGGGTTTCGTTGGGTTGTCGTTTGTCGTTAAGGTCAATGGGAGTGTATTGTGGGGTTTGGAGAAGATCAGGTGAGCTTAGGGTGGTTTTCGGGGGAAAAGGACGGTTTTGGGTTATTTTCTTCTGATCCAGTTCCTTCTTGGCGTGTTTTTGACGTGTTTTGGGGTTTCCGTTGGATTTTAGTTGGGTTCTTGTTGGCCATCAGTGTGGAAAATGATAAATAGTTGGTTTTGGAGAAGATCAGGTAGGTTTAGGGTGGTTTTGGGGTGCATCTATGGTATTTGGGGTTTTCTTCTGTTTTTTTTTGGGGGTGATCCTGTTCTTTTTTTTGTGGTGTTTTTGACGTGTTTTGGGGTCTCTGTTGGGTTTCGTTGCGTTTTCCGTTGTCATCATGTTGGAAAATGTTAAATTGTGAGTTTTGGAGAACATCAGGTAGGTTAAGGGGGACGTTTGGGGTGGATTCATGGTATTTGGGTTTTTCTTTCGTTTTGGGGTGATCCTGTTCTTGTTTGGGGTTATTTGGACGTGTTTTGGGGTCTCCATTGGGTTTTGTTGTGTTCTTGTTGGTCATTATGTTAAATAGGATGTGGATTGTAGGTTTTGGAGAAGATCAGGTAGGTTTAGGGTGGTTTTGGGGTGGATCTATGGTTTTGGCGTATTTTCTTCCAGTTTTGGGGGTGATGCCGATATTTTTTGGGGTGTTTTGGACGTGTTTTGGGGTCTCCGTTGGGTTTTGTTTTGTTCTCGTTGGTCATCATGGTGGAAAAGGGTATATTGTGGGTTTTGGAGAAGATCAGGTAGGTTTAGGGTGGTTTTGGGGTGGATCTATGGTTTTGGGGGATTTTCTTCCAGTTTTGGGGGTGATGCCGATATTTTTTGGGGTGTTTTGGACGTGTTTTGGGGTCTCCGTTGGGTTTTGTTGGGTTCTCGTTGGTCATCATGGTGGAAAAGGGTACATTGTGGGTTTTGGAGAAGATCAGGTAGGTTTAGGGTGGTTTTGGGGTGGATCTATGGTATTCAGTTTTTTTTTTTTTTGGGGGGCGGTGGGGGGGATGATCCTGGACTTTTTGTGTTGTTTTTGACGTGTTTTGGGGTCTCCGTTGTGTTTCATTTGGTTTTCCATGGTCATCGTGTTGTAAAAGGGTAAATTGTGGGTTTTGGAGAACTTCAGGTAGGTTTAGGGGGAGTTTTCACGTGGATTCATGGTATTTGGGGTTTTCTTCTTTTTGGGGGAGTGATCCTCTCCTTTCTTCGGGTGATTTTGAAGTGTTTTGGGGTTTCCGTTGCGTTTCGTTGAGTTCCTAATGTGTTTTATGGTGGTTGGGAGTGTGCTTTGGGATTAGGAGAACATCAGGTAGTTTTAGGGTGTCTTTGGGTTGGATCTATGGTATTTGGGGTTTTCTTCTATTTTTTGGCATGAACCTGTTCTTGTTTGGGGTGTTTTTGATGTGTTTTGGGGTCTCCGTTGGGTTTTGTTGTGTTCTTGTTGGTCATTATGTTAATTAGGAGTGGATTGTGGGTTTTGGAGAAGATCAGGTAGGTTTAGGGTGGTTTTGGGGTGGATCTATGGTTTTGGCGTATTTTCTTCCAGATTTGGGGGTGATGCCGATATTTTTTGGGGTGTTTTTGACGTGTTTTGGGGTCTCCGTTGGGTTTTGTTGGGTTCTCGTTGGTCATCATGGTGGAAAAGTGTAAATTGTGGGTTTTGGAGAAGATCAGGTAGGTTTAGGGTGGTTTTGGGGTGGATCTATGGTTTTGGCGTATTTTCTTCCAGTTTTGGGGGTGATGCCGATATTTTTTGGGGTGTTTTGGACGTGTTTTGGGGTCTCCGTTGGGTTTTGTTGTGTTCTCGTTGGTCATCATGGTGGAAAAGGGTAAATTGTGGGTTTTGGAGAACATCAGGTAGATTTAGGGTGGTTTTGGGGTGGATCTATGGTTTTGGCGTATTTTCTTCCAGTTTTGGGGGTGATGCCGATATTTTTTGGGGTGTTTTTGACGTGTTTTGGGGTCTCCATTAGGTTTTGTTGGGTTCTTGTTGGTCATTATGTTACATAGGTGTGGATTGTGGGTTTTGGAGAAGATCAGGTAGGTTTAGGGTGGTTTTGGGGTGGATCTATGGTTTTGGGGGATTTTCTTCCAGTTTTGGGGGTGATGCCATTCTTGTTTGGGGTGTTTTTTAAGGTTTTTGGGGTCTCTGTTGGGTTTTGTTGGGTTCTCGTTGGTCATCATGGTGGAAAAGGGTAAATTGTGGTTTTTGGAGAAGATCAGGTAGGTTTAGGGTGGTTTTGGGGTGGATCTATGGTTTTGGCGTATTTTCTTCCAGATTTGGGGGTGATGCCGATATTTTTTGGGGTGTTTTTGACGTGTTTTGGGGTCTCCATTGTGTTTCATTGGGTTTTCCATGGTCATCATGACGGAAAAGTGTAAATTGTGGGTTTTGGAGAAGATCAGGTAGGTTTAGTGTGGTTTTGGGGTGGATCTATGGTTTTGGGGGATTTTCTTCCAGTTTTGGGTGTGATGCCATTCTTGTTTGGGGTGTTTTTTAAGGTTTTTGGTGTCTCTGTTTGGTTTTGTTGGGTTCTCGTTGGTCATCATGGTGGAAAAGGGTAAATTGTGGGTTTTGGAGAAGATCAGGTAGGTTTAGGGTGGTTTTGGGGTGGATCTATGGTATTCAGTTTTTTTTTTGTTTTTTGGGGGGGGGGGGGATGATCCTGGACTTTTTGTGTTGTTTTTGAAGTGTTTTGGGGTCTCCGTTGGGTTTTGTTGTGTTCTCATTGGTCATCATGGTGGAAAAGTGTAAATTGTGGGTTTTGGAGAAGATCAGGTAGGTTTAGCGTGGTTTTGGGGTGGATCTATGGTATTCAGTTTTTTTTTTTGTTTTTTTTGGGGGGGGGGGGGGATGATCCTGGACTTTTTGTGTTGTTTTTGAAGTGTTTTGGGGTCTCCGTTGGGTTTTGTTGTGTTCTCGTTGGTCATCATGGTGGAAAAGTGTAAATTGTGGGTTTTGGAGAACATCAGGTAGGTTTAGGGTGGTTTTGGGGTGGATCTATGGTTTTGGCGTATTTTCTTCCAGTTTTGGGGGTGATGCTGATATTTTTTGGGGTGTTTTTGACGTGTTTTGGGGTCTCCGTTGGGTTTTGTTGTGTTCTCGTTGGTCATCATGGTGGAAAAGGGTACATTGTGGGTTTTGGAGAAGATCAGGTAGGTTTAGGGTGGTTTTGGGTTTGATCTATGGTTTTGGCGTATTTTCTTACAGTTTTGGGGGTGATGCCGTTCTTGTTTGGGGTGTTTTTGACGTGTTTTGGGGTCTCCGTTGTGTTTCATTGGGTTTTCCATGGTCATCATGGCGGAAAAGTGTAAATTGTGGGTTTTGAAGAACATCAGGTAGGTTTAGTGTGGTTTTGGGGTGGATCTATGGTTTTGGGGGATTTTCTTCCAGTTTTGGGGGTGATGCCATTCTTGTTTGGGGTGTTTTTTAAGGTTTTTGGTGTCTCTGTTTGGTTTTGTTGGGTTCTCGTTGGTCATCATGGTGGAAAAGGGTAAACTGTGGGTTTTGGAGAACATCAGGTAGGTTTAGGGTGGTTTTGGGGTGGATCTATGGTATTCAGTTTTTTTTTTTTGTTTTTTTGGGGGGGGGGGATGATCCTGGACTTTTTGTGTTGTTTTTGAAGTGTTTTGGGGTCTTTGTTGTGTTTCATTGGGTTTTCCATGGTCATCGTGTTGTAAAAGGGTAAATTGTGGGTTTTGGAGAACTTCAGGTAGGTTTAGGGGGAGTTTTCACGTGGATTCATGGTATTTGGGGTTTTCTTCTTTTTGGGGGAGTGATCCTCTTCTTTCTTCGGGTGATTTTGAAGTGTTTTGGGGTTTCCGTTGCGTTTCGTTGAGTTCCTAATGTGTTTTATGGTGGTTGGGAGTGTGCTTTGGGCTTAGGAGAACATCAGGTAGGTTTAGGGTGTCTTTGGGGTGGATCTATGGTATTTGGGGTTTTCTTCCATTTTTTGGCGTGATCCTGTTCTTTTTTGGGGTGTTTTTGACGTGTTTTGGGGTCTCCGTTGTGTTTCATTGGGTTTTCCATGGTCATCATGGTGGAAAAGTGTAAATTGTGGGTTTTGGAGAACATCAGGTAGGTTTAGGGTGGTTTTGGGTTGGATCTATAGTTTTGGCGTATTTTCTTCCAGTTTTGGGGGTGATGCCGATATTTTTTGGGGTGTTTTGGACGTGTTTTGGGGTCTCCGTTGGGTTTTGTTGTGTTCTCGTTGGTCATCATGGTGGAAAAGGGTAAATTGTGGGTTTTGGAGAACATCAGGTAGGTTTCGGGTGGTTTTGGGGTGGATCTATGGTTTTGGCGTATTTTCTTCCAGTTTTGGGGGTGATGCCGATATTTTTTGGGGTGTTTTTGACGTGTTTTGGGGTCTCCATTAGGTTTTGTTGTGTTCTTGTTGGTCATTATGTTACATAGGTGTGGATTGTGGGTTTTGGAGAAGATCAGGTAGGTTTAGGGTGGTTTTGGGGTGGATCTATGGTTTTGGGGGATTTTCTTCCAGTTTTGGGGGTGATGCCATTCTTGTTTGGGGTGTTTTTTAAGGTTTTTGGGGTCTCTGTTGGGTTTTGTTGGGTTCTCGTTGGTCATCATGGTGGAAAAGGGTAAATTGTGGTTTTTGGAGAAGATCAGGTAGGTTTAGGGTGGTTTTGGGGTGGATCTATGGTTTTGGCGTATTTTCTTCCAGATTTGGGGGTGATGCCGATATTTTTTGGGGTGTTTTTGACGTGTTTTGGGTCTCCATTGTGTTTCATTGGGTTTTCCATGGTCATCATGACGGAAAAGTGTAAATTGTGGGTTTTGGAGAAGATCAGGTAGGTTTAGTGTGGTTTTGGGGTGGATCTATGGTTTTGGGGGATTTTCTTCCAGTTTTGGGTGTGATGCCATTCTTGTTTGGGGTGTTTTTTAAGGTTTTTGGTGTCTCTGTTTGGTTTTGTTGGGTTCTCGTTGGTCATCATGGTGGAAAAGTGTAAATTGTGGGTTTTGGAGAAGATCAGGTAGGTTTAGGGTGGTTTTGGGGTGGATCTATGGTATTCAGTTTTTTTTTTTGTTTTTGGGGGGGGGGGGGGATGATCCTGGACTTTTTGTGTTGTTTTTGAAGTGTTTTGGGGTCTCCGTTGGGTTTTGTTGTGTTCTCATTGGTCATCATGGTGGAAAAGTGTAAATTGTGGGTTTTGGAGAACATCAGGTAGGTTTAGGGTGGTTTTGGGGTGGATCTATGGTATTCAGTTTTTTTTTTTTGTTTTTTTTGGGGGGGGGGGGGATGATCCTGGACTTTTTGTGTTGTTTTTGAAGTGTTTTGGGGTCTCCGTTGGGTTTTGTTGTGTTCTCGTTGGTCATCATGGTGGAAAAGTGTAAATTGTGGGTTTGGAGAACATCAGGTAGGTTTAGGGTGGTTTTGGGGTGGATCTATGGTTTTGGCGTATTTTCTTCCAGTTTTGGGGTGATGCTGATATTTTTTGGGGTGTTTTGGACGTGTTTTGGGGGTCTCCGTTGGGTTTTGTTGTGTTCTCGTTGGTCTTCATGGTGGAAAAGGGTACATTGTGGGTTTTGGAGAAGATCAGGTAGGTTTAGGGTGGTTTTGGGTTTGATCTATAGTTTTGGCTTATTTTCTTACAGTTTTGGGGGTGATGCCGTTCTTGTTTGGGGTGTTTTTGACGTGTTTTGGGGTCTCCATTGTGTTTCATTGGGTTTTCCATGGTCATCATGGCGGAAAAGTGTAAATTGTGGGTTTTGAAGAACATCAGGTAGGTTTAGGGTGGTTTTGGGGTGGATCTATGGTTTTGGGGGATTTTCTTCCAGTTTTGGGTGTG
>NW_028137485.1:82500-115609 GCF_965140915.1 Aythya marila | reverse complement strand
TTTGGCGGATTTTCTTCCAGTTTTGGGGGTGATTCCGTTCTTGTTTGGGGTGTTTTTGACGTGTTTTGTGGTCTCTGTTTTGTTTCGTTGTGTTTTCCTTGTTCATTTTGGTGGAAAAGGCTGAATAGTGGGTTTTGGAGAACATCAGGTAGGTTTAGGGTGGTTTTGGGATTTGATCCGTGCTTTTTGGGGATTTTGTTCCAGTTTTGGGGGTGATTCCGTTCTTGTTTGTGGTGTTTTTGATGTGTTTTGGGTTCTCCGTTGGGTTTCGTTGGGTTTTCCGTTGGCATCATGGTGGAAAAGGGTAAATTGTGGGTTTTGGAGAACATCAGGTAGGTTTAGGGGGACTTTTGGGGTGGATTCATGGTATTTGTTTTTTTTTTTCTGTTTTTCTGGGGTGATCCCGTTCTTTTTTGGTGTGTTTTTGATGTGTTTTGGGGTCTCCGTTGGGTTTTGTTGGGTTCTTGTTGGTCATCATGTTGGAAAAGTGTAAATTGTGGGTTTTGGAGAATATCAGGTGAGTTTAAGTTTTTCTGGGTGGTGAATCTATGGTTTTGGTTGAATTCTTCTGTTTTTTTTTTAGCGTTTTCTTCTGTTTTTGGGGTGGTCCCATTCTTTTTTGGGGTGTTTTTGACATATTTGGGGTCTCCGTTGGTTTTTGTTGGGTTCTTGTTGTTCATCATGGTGAAAACGTGTAAATTGTGGGTATTGGAGAACATCAGGTAGGTTTAGGGGGACTTTTGGGGTGGATCAACGGCTTTTAGGGTTTTCTTTCGGTTTTGGGGGTGATCCCGCTTTTTTTTGTGGTGTTTTTGACGTGTTTTGGGGTTTCCGTTGCGTTTCGTTGATTTCCTAATGTGTTTTAAGTTTGTTGGGAGTGGACTTTGGGATTTGGAGAACATCAGGTAGGTTTAGTGTGTTTTTGGGGTGGATCTATGGTTTTTGGGGTTTTTCTTTCTTTTTTAGGGGTTATCCTGTTCTTGTTTGGGGTGTTTTCGACTTGTTTTGGGGTCTCCGTTGGGTTTTAGTTGGATTCTCGTTGGTCGTTAGGGTAAATGGGAGTGGATTGTGGGTTTTGAAGAAGATCAGGTGAGTTTAGGGTGGTTTTGCGGGGAAATTCATAGTGTTTGGTGTTTTTTCTTCTGATCCAGTTCTTTTCTGGGGTGTTTTTGAGGTGTTTTTGGGGTTTCCGTTGGGTTTCGTTGAGTTCCTAATGGGTTTTATGGTGGTTGGGAGTGGACATTTGGATTTGGAGAACATCAGGTACGTTTAGAGTGGTTTTGGGATTGGATCCGTGCTTTTTGGGGTTTTCTTTCGTTTTTGGGGGTGATCCTGTTCTTGTTTGGGGTGTTTTGGACGTGTTTTGGGTTCTCCGTTGGGTTTCGTTGTGTTTTCCGTGGTCATCATGGTGGAAAAGTGTAAATTGTGGGTTTTGGAGAACATCAGGTAGGTTTAGGGGGACTTTTGGGGTGGATTCATGGTATTTGGGATTTTCTTCTGTTTTTTTTGGGGGGGTGATCGAATTCATTTTTGGGGTGTTTTTGATGTGTTTTGGGGTCTCCGTTGGGTTTTGCTGGGTTCTTGTTGGTCATCATGTTGGAAAAGTGTAAATTGCGTGTTTTGGAGAACATCAGGTAGGTTTTACTGTCTTTTTGGGGTGGATCTATGTTTTTGGGGGATTTTCTTCCAGTTTTGGGGGTGATTCCGTTCTTGTTTGGGGTGTTTTTGACGTGTTTTGTGGTCTCTCTTTTGTTTCGTTGTGTTTTCCTTGTTCATTTTGGTGGAAAAGGCTGAATAGTGGGTTTTGGAGAACATCAGGTAGGTTTAGGGTGGTTTTGGGATTTGATCCGTGCTTTTTGGGGATTTTGTTCCAGTTTTGGGGGTGATTTCCGTTCTTGTTTGTGGTGTTTTTGATGTGTTTTTGGGTTCTCCGTTGGGTTTCGTTGGGTTTTTCCGTTGGCATCATGGTGGAAAAGGGTAAATTGTGGGTTTTGGAGAACATCAGGTAGGTTTAGGGGGACTTTTGGGGTGGATTCATGGTATTTGGTTTTTTTTTTTTCTGTTTTTCTGGGGTGACCCCGTTCTTTTTTGGTGTGTTTTTGATGTGTTTTGGGGTCTCCGTTGGGTTTTGTTGGGTTCTTGTTGGTCATCATGTTGGAAAAGTGTAAATTGTGGGTTTTGGAGAATATCAGGTGAGTTTAAGTTTTTCTGGGTGGTGAATCTATGGTTTTGGTTGAATTCTTCTGTTTTTTTTTAGCGTTTTCTTCTGTTTTTGGGGTGGTCCCATTCTTTTTTGGGGTGTTTTTGACATATTTTGGGGTCTCCGTTGGTTTTTGTTGGGTTCTTGTTGTTCATCATGGTGAAAACGTGTAAATTGTGGGTATTGGAGAACATCAGGTAGGTTTAGGGGGACTTTTGGGGTGGATCAACGGCTTTTAGGGTTTTCTTTCGGTTTTGGGGGTGATCCCGCTTTTTTTTGTGGTGTTTTTGACGTGTTTTGGGGTTTCCGTTGCGTTTTGTTGATTTCCTAATGTGTTTTAAGTTTGTTGGGAGTGGACTTTGGGATTTGGAGAACATCAGGTAGGTTTAGTGTGTTTTTGGGGTGGATCTATGGTTTTGGGGGTTTTCTTTCTTTTTTAGGGGTTATCCTGTTCTTGTTTGGGGTGTTTTCGACTTGTTTTGGGGTCTCCGTTGGGTTTTAGTTGGATTCTCGTTGGTCGTTAGGGTAAATGGGAGTGGATTGTGGGTTTTGAAGAAGATCAGGTGAGTTTAGGGTGGTTTTGCGGGGAAATTCATAGTGTTTGGTGTTTTTTCTTCTGATCCAGTTCTTTTCTGGGGTGTTTTTGAGGTGTTTTTGGGGTTTCCGTTGGGTTTCGTTGAGTTCCTAATGGGTTTTATGGTGGTTGGGAGTGGACATTTGGATTTGGAGAACATCAGGTACGTTTAGAGTGGTTTTGGGATTGGATCCGTGCTTTTTGGGGTTTTCTTTCGTTTTTGGGGGTGATCCTGTTCTTGTTTGGGGTGTTTTGGGCGTGTTTTGGGTTCTCCGTTGGGTTTCGTTGTGTTTTCCGTGGTCATCATGGTGGAAAAGTGTAAATTGTGGGTTTTGGAGAACATCAGGTAGGTTTATGAGGACTTCTGGGGCAGATTCATGGTTTTTAGGGTTTTGTTCTGTTTTTTCTAGTGATCCAGTTGTTTTTTGGCATGTTTTGGACGTGTTTTGGGTTCTCCGTTGGGTTTCGTTGTGTTTTCCGTGGTCATCATGGTGGAAAAGTGTAAATTGTGGGTTTTGGAGAACATCAGGTAGGTTTAGGGGGACTTTTGGGGTGGATTCATGGTATTTGGGATTTTCTTCTGTTTTTTTTGGGGGGGTGATCGAATTCATTTTTGGGGTGTTTTTGATGTGTTTTGGGGTCTCCGTTGGGTTTTGCTGGGTTCTTGTTGGTCATCATGTTGGAAAAGTGTAAATTGCGTGTTTTGGAGAACATCAGGTAGGTTTACTGTCTTTTTGGGGTGGATCTATGTTTTTGGGGGATTTTCTTCCAGTTTTGGGGGTGATTCCGTTCTTGTTTGGGGTGTTTTTGACGTGTTTTGTGGTCTCTCTTTTGTTTCGTTGTGTTTTCCTTGTTCATTTTGGTGGAAAAGGCTGAATAGTGGGTTTTGGAGAACATCAGGTAGGTTTAGGGTGGTTTTGGGATTTGATCCGTGCTTTTTGGGGATTTTGTTCCAGTTTTGGGGGTGATTCCGTTCTTGTTTGTGGTGTTTTTGATGTGTTTTGGGTTCTCCGTTGGGTTTCGTTGGGTTTTCCGTTGGCATCATGGTGGAAAAGGGTAAATTGTGGGTTTTGGAGAACATCAGGTAGGTTTAGGGGGACTTTTGGGGTGGATTCATGGTATTTGGTTTTTTTTTTTTCTGTTTTTCTGGGGTGACCCCGTTCTTTTTTGGTGTGTTTTTGATGTGTTTTGGGGTCTCCGTTGGGTTTTGTTGGGTTCTTGTTGGTCATCATGTTGGAAAAGTGTAAATTGTGGGTTTTGGAGAATATCAGGTGAGTTTAAGTTTTTCTGGGTGGTGAATCTATGGTTTTGGTTGAATTCTTCTGTTTTTTTTTAGCGTTTTCTTCTGTTTTTGGGGTGGTCCCATTCTTTTTTGGGGTGTTTTTGACATATTTTGGGGTCTCCGTTGGTTTTTGTTGGGTTCTTGTTGTTCATCATGGTGAAAACGTGTAAATTGTGGGTATTGGAGAACATCAGGTAGGTTTAGGGGGACTTTTGGGGTGGATCAACGGCTTTTAGGGTTTTCTTTCGGTTTTGGGGGTGATCCCGCTTTTTTTTGTGGTGTTTTTGACGTGTTTTGGGGTTTCCGTTGCGTTTTGTTGATTTCCTAATGTGTTTTAAGTTTGTTGGGAGTGGACTTTGGGATTTGGAGAACATCAGGTAGGTTTAGTGTGTTTTTGGGGTGGATCTATGGTTTTGGGGGTTTTCTTTCTTTTTTAGGGGTTATCCTGTTCTTGTTTGGGGTGTTTTCGACTTGTTTTGGGGTCTCCGTTGGGTTTTAGTTGGATTCTCGTTGGTCGTTAGGGTAAATGGGAGTGGATTGTGGGTTTTGAAGAAGATCAGGTGAGTTTAGGGTGGTTTTGCGGGGAAATTCATAGTGTTTGGTGTTTTTTCTTCTGATCCAGTTCTTTTCTGGGGTGTTTTTGAGGTGTTTTTGGGGTTTCCGTTGGGTTTCGTTGAGTTCCTAATGGGTTTTATGGTGGTTGGGAGTGGACATTTGGATTTGGAGAACATCAGGTACGTTTAGAGTGGTTTTGGGATTGGATCCGTGCTTTTTGGGGTTTTCTTTCGTTTTTGGGGGTGATCCTGTTCTTGTTTGGGGTGTTTTGGGCGTGTTTTGGGTTCTCCGTTGGGTTTCGTTGTGTTTTCCGTGGTCATCATGGTGGAAAAGTGTAAATTGTGGGTTTTGGAGAACATCAGGTAGGTTTATGAGGACTTCTGGGGCAGATTCATGGTTTTTAGGGTTTTGTTCTGTTTTTTCTAGTGATCCAGTTGTTTTTTGGCATGTTTTTGACGTGTTTTGGGTTCTCCGTTGGGTTTCGTTGGGTTTCTCGTGGTCATCATGGTGGAAAAGTGTAAATTGTGGGTTTTGGAGAACATCAGGTAGGTTTAGGGGGACTTTTGGGGTGGATTCATGGTATTTGGGATTTTCTTCTGTTTTTTTGGGGGGGGTGATCGAATTCATTTTTGGGGTGTTTTTGATGTGTTTTGGGGTCTCCGTTGGGTTTTGCTGGGTTCTTGTTGGTCATCATGTTGGAAAAGTGTAAATTGCGTGTTTTGGAGAACATCAGGTAGGTTTACTGTCTTTTTGGGGTGGATCTATGTTTTTGGGGGATTTTCTTCCAGTTTTGGGGGTGATTCCGTTCTTGTTTGGGGTGTTTTTGACGTGTTTTGTGGTCTCTGTTTTGTTTCGTTGTGTTTTCCTTGTTCATTTTGGTGGAAAAGGCTGAATAGTGGGTTTTGGAGAACATCAGGTAGGTTTAGGGTGGTTTTGGGATTTGATCCGTGCATTTTGGGGATTTTGTTCCAGTTTTGGGGGTGATTCCGTTCTTGTTTGTGGTGTTTTTGATGTGTTTTGGGTTCTCCGTTGGGTTTCGTTGGGTTTTCCGTTGGCATCATGGTGGAAAAGGGTAAATTGTGGGTTTTGGAGAACATCAGGTAGGTTTAGGGGGACTTTTGGGGTGGATTCATGGTATTTGTTTTTTTTTTTCTGTTTTTCTGGGGTGACCCCGTTCTTTTTTGGTGTGTTTTTGATGTGTTTTGGGGTCTCCGTTGGGTTTTGTTGGGTTCTTGTTGGTCATCATGTTGGAAAAGTGTAAATTGTGGGTTTTGGAGAATATCAGATGAGTTTAAGTTTTTCTGGGTGGTGAATCTATGGTTTTGGTTGAATTCTTCTGTTTTTTTTTAGCGTTTTCTTCTGTTTTTGGGGTGGTCCCATTCTTTTTTGGGGTGTTTTTGACATATTTTGGGGTCTCCGTTGGTTTTTGTTGGGTTCTTGTTGTTCATCATGGTGAAAACGTGTAAATTGTGGGTATTGGAGAACATCAGGTAGGTTTAGGGGGACTTTTGGGGTGGATCAACGGCTTTTAGGGTTTTCTTTCGGTTTTGGGGGTGATCCCGCTTTTTTTTGTGGTGTTTTTGACGTGTTTTGGGGTTTCCGTTGCGTTTTGTTGATTTCCTAATGTGTTTTAAGTTTGTTGGGAGTGGACTTTGGGATTTGGAGAACATCAGGTAGGTTTAGTGTGTTTTTGGGGTGGATCTATGGTTTTGGGGGTTTTCTTTCTTTTTTAGGGGTTATCCTGTTCTTGTTTGGGGTGTTTTCGACTTGTTTTGGGGTCTCCGTTGGGTTTTAGTTGGATTCTCGTTGGTCGTTAGGGTAAATGGGAGTGGATTGTGGGTTTTGAAGAAGATCAGGTGAGTTTAGGGTGGTTTTGCGGGGAAATTCATAGTGTTTGGTGTTTTTTCTTCTGATCCAGTTCTTTTCTGGGGTGTTTTTGAGGTGTTTTTGGGGTTTCCGTTGGGTTTCGTTGAGTTCCTAATGGGTTTTATGGTGGTTGGGAGTGGACATTTGGATTTGGAGAACATCAAGTACGTTTAGAGTGGTTTTGGGATTGGATCCGTGCTTTTTGGGGTTTTCTTTCGTTTTTGGGGGTGATCCTGTTCTTGTTTGGGGTGTTTTGGGCGTGTTTTGGGTTCTCCGTTGGGTTTCGTTGTGTTTTCCGTGGTCATCATGGTGGAAAAGTGTAAATTGTGGGTTTTGGAGAACATCAGGTAGGTTTATGAGGACTTCTGGGGCAGATTCATGGTTTTTAGGGTTTTGTTCTGTTTTTTCTAGTGATCCAGTTGTTTTTTGGCATGTTTTTGACGTGTTTTGGGGTCTCCGTTGGGTTTCATTGGGTTTCTCGTGGTCATCATGGTGGAAAAGTGTAAATTGTGGGTTTTGGAGAACATCAGGTAGGTTTAGGGGGACTTTTGGGGTGGATTCATGGTATTTGGGATTTTCTTCTGTTTTTTTTTGGGGGGGTGATCGAATTCATTTTTGGGGTGTTTTTGATGTGTTTTGGGGTCTCCGTTGGGTTTTGCTGGGTTCTTGTTGGTCATCATGTTGGAAAAGTGTAAATTGCGTGTTTTGGAGAACATCAGGTAGGTTTACTGTCTTTTTGGGGTGGATCTATGTTTTTGGGGGATTTTCTTCCAGTTTTGGGGGTGATTCCGTTCTTGTTTGGGGTGTTTTTGACGTGTTTTGTGGTCTCTCTTTTGTTTCGTTGTGTTTTCCTTGTTCATTTTGGTGGAAAAGGCTGAATAGTGGGTTTTGGAGAACATCAGGTAGGTTTAGGGTGGTTTTGGGATTTGATCCGTGCTTTTTGGGGATTTTGTTCCAGTTTTGGGGGTGATTCCGTTCTTGTTTGTGGTGTTTTTGATGTGTTTTGGGTTCTCCGTTGGGTTTCGTTGGGTTTTCCGTTGGCATCATGGTGGAAAAGGGTAAATTGTGGGTTTTGGAGAACATCAGGTAGGTTTAGGGGGACTTTTGGGGTGGATTCATGGTATTTGTTTTTTTTTTTCTGTTTTTCTGGGGTGACCCCGTTCTTTTTTGGTGTGTTTTTGATGTGTTTTGGGGTCTCCGTTGGGTTTTGTTGGGTTCTTGTTGGTCATCATGTTGGAAAAGTGTAAATTGTGGGTTTTGGAGAATATCAGGTGAGTTTAAGTTTTTCTGGGTGGTGAATCTATGGTTTTGGTTGAATTCTTCTGTTTTTTTTTTTAGCGTTTTCTTCTGTTTTTGGGGTGGTCCCATTCTTTTTTGGGGTGTTTTTGACATATTTTGGGGTCTCCGTTGGTTTTTGTTGGGTTCTTGTTGTTCATCATGGTGAAAACGTGTAAATTGTGGGTATTGGAGAACATCAGGTAGGTTTAGGGGGACTTTTGGGGTGGATCAACGGCTTTTAGGGTTTTCTTTCGGTTTTGGGGGTGATCCCGCTTTTTTTTGTGGTGTTTTTGACGTGTTTTGGGGTTTCCGTTGCGTTTTGTTGATTTCCTAATGTGTTTTAAGTTTGTTGGGAGTGGACTTTGGGATTTGGAGAACATCAGGTAGGTTTAGTGTGTTTTTGGGGTGGATCTATGGTTTTTGGGGTTTTCTTTCTTTTTTAGGGGTTATCCTGTTCTTGTTTGGGGTGTTTTCGACTTGTTTTGGGGTCTCCGTTGGGTTTTAGTTGGATTCTCGTTGGTCGTTAGGGTAAATGGGAGTGGATTGTGGGTTTTGAAGAAGATCAGGTGAGTTTAGGGTGGTTTTGCGGGGAAATTCATAGTGTTTGGTGTTTTTTCTTCTGATCCAGTTCTTTTCTGGGGTGTTTTTGAGGTGTTTTTGGGGTTTCCGTTGGGTTTCGTTGAGTTCCTAATGGGTTTTATGGTGGTTGGGAGTGGACATTTGGATTTGGAGAACATCAGGTACGTTTAGAGTGGTTTTGGGATTGGATCCGTGCTTTTTGGGGTTTTCTTTCGTTTTTGGGGGTGATCCTGTTCTTGTTTGGGGTGTTTTGGGCGTGTTTTGGGTTCTCCGTTGGGTTTCGTTGTGTTTTCCGTGGTCATCATGGTGGAAAAGTGTAAATTGTGGGTTTTGGAGAACATCAGGTAGGTTTATGAGGACTTCTGGGGCAGATTCATGGTTTTTAGGGTTTTGTTCTGTTTTTTCTAGTGATCCAGTTGTTTTTTGGCATGTTTTTGACGTGTTTTGGGTTCTCCGTTGGGTTTCGTTGGGTTTCTCATGGTCATCATGGTGGAAAAGTGTAAATTGTGGGTTTTGGAGAACATCAGGTAGGTTTAGGGGGACTTTTGGGGTGGATTCATGGTATTTGGGATTTTCTTCTGTTTTTTTGGGGGGGGTGATCGAATTCATTTTTGGGGTGTTTTTGATGTGTTTTGGGGTCTCCGTTGGGTTTTGCTGGGTTCTTGTTGGTCATCATGTTGGAAAAGTGTAAATTGCGTGTTTTGGAGAACATCAGGTAGGTTTACTGTCTTTTTGGGGTGGATCTATGTTTTTGGGGGATTTTCTTCCAGTTTTGGGGGTGATTCCGTTCTTGTTTGGGGTGTTTTTGACGTGTTTTGTGGTCTCTGTTTTGTTTCGTTGTGTTTTCCTTGTTCATTTTGGTGGAAAAGGCTGAATAGTGGGTTTTGGAGAACATCAGGTAGGTTTAGGGTGGTTTTGGGATTTGATCCGTGCTTTTTGGGGATTTTGTTCCAGTTTTGGGGGTGATTCCGTTCTTGTTTGTGGTGTTTTTGATGTGTTTTGGGTTCTCCGTTGGGTTTCGTTGGGTTTTCCGTTGGCATCATGGTGGAAAAGGGTAAATTGTGGGTTTTGGAGAACATCAGGTAGGTTTAGGGGGACTTTTGGGGTGGATTCATGGTATTTGTTTTTTTTTTTCTGTTTTTCTGGGGTGACCCCGTTCTTTTTTGGTGTGTTTTTGATGTGTTTTGGGGTCTCCGTTGGGTTTTGTTGGGTTCTTGTTGGTCATCATGTTGGAAAAGTGTAAATTGTGGGTTTTGGAGAATATCAGGTGAGTTTAAGTTTTTCTGGGTGGTGAATCTATGGTTTTGGTTGAATTCTTCTGGTTTTTTTTTAGCGTTTTCTTCTGTTTTTGGGGTGGTCCCATTCTTTTTTGGGGTGTTTTTGACATATTTTGGGGTCTCCGTTGGTTTTTGTTGGGTTCTTGTTGTTCATCATGGTGAAAACGTGTAAATTGTGGGTATTGGAGAACATCAGGTAGGTTTAGGGGGACTTTTGGGGTGGATCAACGGCTTTTAGGGTTTTCTTTCGGTTTTGGGGGTGATCCCGCTTTTTTTTGTGGTGTTTTTGACGTGTTTTGGGGTTTCCGTTGCGTTTTGTTGATTTCCTAATGTGTTTTAAGTTTGTTGGGAGTGGACTTTGGGATTTGGAGAACATCAGGTAGGTTTAGTGTGTTTTTGGGGTGGATCTATGGTTTTTGGGGTTTTCTTTCTTTTTTAGGGGTTATCCTGTTCTTGTTTGGGGTGTTTTCGACTTGTTTTGGGGTCTCCGTTGGGTTTTAGTTGGATTCTCGTTGGTCGTTAGGGTAAATGGGAGTGGATTGTGGGTTTTGAAGAAGATCAGGTGAGTTTAGGGTGGTTTTGCGGGGAAATTCATAGTGTTTGGTGTTTTTTCTTCTGATCCAGTTCTTTTCTGGGGTGTTTTTGAGGTGTTTTTGGGGTTTCCGTTGGGTTTCGTTGAGTTCCTAATGGGTTTTATGGTGGTTGGGAGTGGACATTTGGATTTGGAGAACATCAGGTACGTTTAGAGTGGTTTTGGGATTGGATCCGTGCTTTTTGGGGTTTTCTTTCGTTTTTGGGGGTGATCCTGTTCTTGTTTGGGGTGTTTTGGGCGTGTTTTGGGTTCTCCGTTGGGTTTCGTTGTGTTTTCCGTGGTCATCATGGTGGAAAAGTGTAAATTGTGGGTTTTGGAGAACATCAGGTAGGTTTATGAGGACTTCTGGGGCAGATTCATGGTTTTTAGGGTTTTGTTCTGTTTTTTCTAGTGATCCAGTTGTTTTTTGGCATGTTTTTGACGTGTTTTGGGTTCTCCGTTGGGTTTCGTTGGGTTTCTCATGGTCATCATGGTGGAAAAGTGTAAATTGTGGGTTTTGGAGAACATCAGGTAGGTTTAGGGGGACTTTTGGGGTGGATTCATGGTATTTGGGATTTTCTTCTGTTTTTTTGGGGGGGGTGATCGAATTCATTTTTGGGGTGTTTTTGATGTGTTTTGGGGTCTCCGTTGGGTTTTGCTGGGTTCTTGTTGGTCATCATGTTGGAAAAGTGTAAATTGCGTGTTTTGGAGAACATCAGGTAGGTTTACTGTCTTTTTGGGGTGGATCTATGTTTTTGGGGGATTTTCTTCCAGTTTTGGGGGTGATTCCGTTCTTGTTTGGGGTGTTTTTGACGTGTTTTGTGGTCTCTCTTTTGTTTCGTTGTGTTTTCCTTGTTCATTTTGGTGGAAAAGGCTGAATAGTGGGTTTTGGAGAACATCAGGTAGGTTTAGGGTGGTTTTGGGATTTGATCCGTGCTTTTTGGGGATTTTGTTCCAGTTTTGGGGGTGATTCCGTTCTTGTTTGTGGTGTTTTTGATGTGTTTTGGGTTCTCCGTTGGGTTTCGTTGGGTTTTCCGTTGGCATCATGGTGGAAAAGGGTAAATTGTGGGTTTTGGAGAACATCAGGTAGGTTTAGGGGGACTTTTGGGGTGGATTCATGGTATTTGTTTTTTTTTTTCTGTTTTTCTGGGGTGACCCCGTTCTTTTTTGGTGTGTTTTTGATGTGTTTTGGGGTCTCCGTTGGGTTTTGTTGGGTTCTTGTTGGTCATCATGTTGGAAAAGTGTAAATTGTGGGTTTTGGAGAATATCAGGTGAGTTTAAGTTTTTCTGGGTGGTGAATCTATGGTTTTGGTTGAATTCTTCTGTTTTTTTTTTTAGCGTTTTCTTCTGTTTTTGGGGTGGTCCCATTCTTTTTTGGGGTGTTTTTGACATATTTTGGGGTCTCCGTTGGTTTTTGTTGGGTTCTTGTTGTTCATCATGGTGAAAACGTGTAAATTGTGGGTATTGGAGAACATCAGGTAGGTTTAGGGGGACTTTTGGGGTGGATCAACGGCTTTTAGGGTTTTCTTTCGGTTTTGGGGGTGATCCCGCTTTTTTTTGTGGTGTTTTTGACGTGTTTTGGGGTTTCCGTTGCGTTTTGTTGATTTCCTAATGTGTTTTAAGTTTGTTGGGAGTGGACTTTGGGATTTGGAGAACATCAGGTAGGTTTAGTGTGTTTTTGGGGTGGATCTATGGTTTTTGGGGTTTTCTTTCTTTTTTAGGGGTTATCCTGTTCTTGTTTGGGGTGTTTTCGACTTGTTTTGGGGTCTCCGTTGGGTTTTAGTTGGATTCTCGTTGGTCGTTAGGGTAAATGGGAGTGGATTGTGGGTTTTGAAGAAGATCAGGTGAGTTTAGGGTGGTTTTGCGGGGAAATTCATAGTGTTTGGTGTTTTTTCTTCTGATCCAGTTCTTTTCTGGGGTGTTTTTGAGGTGTTTTTGGGGTTTCCGTTGGGTTTCGTTGAGTTCCTAATGGGTTTTATGGTGGTTGGGAGTGGACATTTGGATTTGGAGAACATCAGGTACGTTTAGAGTGGTTTTGGGATTGGATCCGTGCTTTTTGGGGTTTTCTTTCGTTTTTGGGGGTGATCCTGTTCTTGTTTGGGGTGTTTTGGGCGTGTTTTGGGTTCTCCGTTGGGTTTCGTTGTGTTTTCCGTGGTCATCATGGTGGAAAAGTGTAAATTGTGGGTTTTGGAGAACATCAGGTAGGTTTATGAGGACTTCTGGGGCAGATTCATGGTTTTTAGGGTTTTGTTCTGTTTTTTCTAGTGATCCAGTTGTTTTTTGGCATGTTTTTGACGTGTTTTGGGTTCTCCGTTGGGTTTCGTTGGGTTTCTCATGGTCATCATGGTGGAAAAGTGTAAATTGTGGGTTTTGGAGAACATCAGGTAGGTTTAGGGGGACTTTTGGGGTGGATTCATGGTATTTGGGATTTTCTTCTGTTTTTTTGGGGGGGGTGATCGAATTCATTTTTGGGGTGTTTTTGATGTGTTTTGGGGTCTCCGTTGGGTTTTGCTGGGTTCTTGTTGGTCATCATGTTGGAAAAGTGTAAATTGCGTGTTTTGGAGAACATCAGGTAGGTTTACTGTCTTTTTGGGGTGGATCTATGTTTTTGGCGGATTTTCTTCCAGTTTTGGGGGTGATTCCGTTCTTGTTTGGGGTGTTTTTGACGTGTTTTGTGGTCTCTGTTTTGTTTCGTTGTGTTTTCCTTGTTCATTTTGGTGGAAAAGGCTGAATAGTGGGTTTTGGAGAACATCAGGTAGGTTTAGGGTGGTTTTGGGATTTGATCCGTGCATTTTGGGGATTTTGTTCCAGTTTTGGGGGTGATTCCGTTCTTGTTTGTGGTGTTTTTGATGTGTTTTGGGTTCTCCGTTGGGTTTCGTTGGGTTTTCCGTTGGCATCATGGTGGAAAAGGGTAAATTGTGGGTTTTGGAGAACATCAGGTAGGTTTAGGGGGACTTTTGGGGTGGATTCATGGTATTTGTTTTTTTTTTTTCTGTTTTTCTGGGGTGACCCCGTTCTTTTTTGGTGTGTTTTTGATGTGTTTTTGGGGTCTCCGTTGGGTTTTGTTGGGTTCTTGTTGGTCATCATGTTGGAAAAGTGTAAATTGTGGGTTTTGGAGAATATCAGGTGAGTTTAAGTTTTTCTGGGTGGTGAATCTATGGTTTTGGTTGAATTCTTCTGTTTTTTTTTAGCGTTTTCTTCTGTTTTTGGGGTGGTCCCATTCTTTTTTGGGGTGTTTTTGACATATTTTGGGGTCTCCGTTGGTTTTTGTTGGGTTCTTGTTGTTCATCATGGTGAAAACGTGTAAATTGTGGGTATTGGAGAACATCAGGTAGGTTTAGGGGGACTTTTGGGGTGGATCAACGGCTTTTAGGGTTTTCTTTTGGTTTTGGGGGTGATCCCGCTTTTTTTTGTGGTGTTTTTGACGTGTTTTGGGGTTTCCGTTGCGTTTTGTTGATTTCCTAATGTGTTTTAAGTTTGTTGGGAGTGGACTTTGGGATTTGGAGAACATCAGGTAGGTTTAGTGTGTTTTTGGGGTGGATCTATGGTTTTTGGGGTTTTCTTTCTTTTTTAGGGGTTATCCTGTTCTTGTTTGGGGTGTTTTCGACTTGTTTTGGGGTCTCCGTTGGGTTTTAGTTGGATTCTCGTTGGTCGTTAGGGTAAATGGGAGTGGATTGTGGGTTTTGAAGAAGATCAGGTGAGTTTAGGGTGGTTTTGCGGGGAAATTCATAGTGTTTGGTGTTTTTTCTTCTGATCCAGTTCTTTTCTGGGGTGTTTTTGAGGTGTTTTTGGGGTTTCCGTTGGGTTTCGTTGAGTTCCTGATGGGTTTTATGGTGGTTGGGAGTGGACATTCGGATTTGGAGAACATCAGGTACGTTTAGAGTGGTTTTGGGATTGGATCCGTGCTTTTTGGGGTTTTCTTTCATTTTTGGGGGTGATCCTGTTCTTGTTTGGGGTGTTTTGGGCGTGTTTTGGGTTCTCCGTTGGGTTTCGTTGTGTTTTCCGTGGTCATCATGGTGGAAAAGTGTAAATTGTGGGTTTTGGAGAACATCAGGTAGGTTTAGGGGGACTTTTGGGGTGGATTCATGGTATTTGGGATTTTCTTCTGTTTTTTTTGGGGGGGTGATCGAATTCATTTTTGGGGTGTTTTTGATGTGTTTTGGGGTCTCCGTTGGGTTTTGCTGGGTTCTTGTTGGTCATCATGTTGGAAAAGTGTAAATTGCGTGTTTTGGAGAACATCAGGTAGGTTTACTGTCTTTTTGGGGTGGATCTATGTTTTTGGGGGATTTTCTTCCAGTTTTGGGGGTGATTCCGTTCTTGTTTGGGGTGTTTTTGACGTGTTTTGTGGTCTCTGTTTTGTTTCGTTGTGTTTTCCTTGTTCATTTTGGTGGAAAAGGCTGAATAGTGGGTTTTGGAGAACATCAGGTAGGTTTAGGGTGGTTTTGGGATTTGATCCGTGCATTTTGGGGATTTTGTTCCAGTTTTGGGGGTGATTCCGTTCTTGTTTGTGGTGTTTTTGATGTGTTTTGGGTTCTCCGTTGGGTTTCGTTGGGTTTTCCGTTGGCATCATAGTGGAAAAGGGTAAATTGTGGGTTTTGGAGAACATCAGGTAGGTTTAGGGGGACTTTTGGGGTGGATCAACGGCTTTTAGGGTTTTCTTTCGGTTTTGGGGGTGATCCCGCTTTTTTTTGTGGTGTTTTTGACGTGTTTTGGGGTTTCCGTTGCGTTTCGTTGATTTCCTAATGTGTTTTAAGTTTGTTGGGAGTGAACTTTGGGATTTGGAGAACATCAGGTAGGTTTAGTGTGTTTTTGGGGTGGATCTATGGTTTTTGGGGTTTTCTTTCTTTTTTAGGGGTTATCCTGTTCTTGTTTGGGGTGTTTTCGACTTGTTTTGGGGTCTCCGTTGGGTTTTAGTTGGATTCTCGTTGGTCGTTAGGGTAAATGGGAGTGGATTGTGGGTTTTGAAGAAGATCAGGTGAGTTTAGGGTGGTTTTGCGGGGAAATTCATAGTGTTTGGTGTTTTTTCTTCTGATCCAGTTCTTTTCTGGGGTGTTTTTGAGGTGTTTTTGGGGTTTCCGTTGGGTTTCGTTGAGTTCCTAATGGGTTTTATGGTGGTTGGGAGTGGACATTTGGATTTGGAGAACATCAGGTACGTTTAGAGTGGTTTTGGGATTGGATCCGTGCTTTTTGGGGTTTTCTTTCGTTTTTGGGGGTGATCCTGTTCTTGTTTGGGGTGTTTTGGGCGTGTTTTGGGTTCTCCGTTGGGTTTCGTTGTGTTTTCCGTGGTCATCATGGTGGAAAAGTGTAAATTGTGGGTTTTGGAGAACATCAGGTAGGTTTATGAGGACTTCTGGGGCAGATTCATGGTTTTTAGGGTTTTGTTCTGTTTTTTCTAGTGATCCAGTTGTTTTTTGGCATGTTTTTGACGTGTTTTGGGGTCTCCGTTGGGTTTCATTGGGTTTCTCGTGGTCATCATGTTGGAAAAGTGTAAATTGTGGGTTTTGGAGAACATCAGGTAGGTTTAGGGGGACTTTTGGGGTGGATTCATGGTATTTGGGATTTTCTTCTGTTTTTTTTGGGGGGGTGATCGAATTCATTTTTGGGGTGTTTTTGATGTGTTTTGGGGTCTCCGTTGGGTTTTGCTGGGTTCTTGTTGGTCATCATGTTGGAAAAGTGTAAATTGCGTGTTTTGGAGAACATCAGGTAGGTTTACTGTCTTTTTGGGGTGGATCTATGTTTTTGGCGGATTTTCTTCCAGTTTTGGGGGTGATTCCGTTCTTGTTTGGGGTGTTTTTGACGTGTTTTGTGGTCTCTGTTTTGTTTCGTTGTGTTTTCCTTGTTCATTTTGGTGGAAAAGGCTGAATAGTGGGTTTTGGAGAACATCAGGTAGGTTTAGGGTGGTTTTGGGATTTGATCCGTGCATTTTGGGGATTTTGTTCCAGTTTTGGGGGTGATTCCGTTCTTGTTTGTGGTGTTTTTGATGTGTTTTGGGTTCTCCGTTGGGTTTCGTTGGGTTTTCCGTTGGCATCATGGTGGAAAAGGGTAAATTGTGGGTTTTGGAGAACATCAGGTAGGTTTAGGGGGACTTTTGGGGTGGATTCATGGTATTTGTTTTTTTTTTCTGTTTTTCTGGGGTGATCCCGTTCTTTTTTGGTGTGTTTTTGATGTGTTTTGGGGTCTCCGTTGGGTTTTGTTGGGTTCTTGTTGGTCATCATGTTGGAAAAGTGTAAATTGTGGGTTTTGGAGAATATCAGGTGAGTTTAAGTTTTTCTGGGTGGTGAATCTATGGTTTTGGTTGAATTCTTCTGGTTTTTTAGCGTTTTCTTCTGTTTTTGGGGTGGTCCCATTCTTTTTTGGGGTGTTTTTGACATATTTTGGGGTCTCCGTTGGTTTTTGTTGGGTTCTTGTTGTTCATCATGGTGAAAACGTGTAAATTGTGGGTATTGGAGAACATCAGGTAGGTTTAGGGGGACTTTTGGGGTGGATCAACGGCTTTTAGGGTTTTCTTTCGGTTTTGGGGGTGATCCCGCTTTTTTTTGTGGTGTTTTTGACGTGTTTTGGGGTTTCCGTTGCGTTTTGTTGATTTCCTAATGTGTTTTAAGTTTGTTGGGAGTGGACTTTGGGATTTGGAGAACATCAGGTAGGTTTAGTGTGTTTTTGGGGTGGATCTATGGTTTTTGGGGTTTTCTTTCTTTTTTAGGGGTTATCCTGTTCTTGTTTGGGGTGTTTTCGACTTGTTTTGGGGTCTCCGTTGGGTTTTAGTTGGATTCTCGTTGGTCGTTAGGGTAAATGGGAGTGGATTGTGGGTTTTGAAGAAGATCAGGTGAGTTTAGGGTGGTTTTGCGGGGAAATTCATAGTGTTTGGTGTTTTTTCTTCTGATCCAGTTCTTTTCTGGGGTGTTTTTGAGGTGTTTTTGGGGTTTCCGTTGGGTTTCGTTGAGTTCCTAATGGGTTTTATGGTGGTTGGGAGTGGACATTTGGATTTGGAGAACATCAGGTACGTTTAGAGTGGTTTTGGGATTGGATCCGTGCTTTTTGGGGTTTTCTTTCGTTTTTGGGGGTGATCCTGTTCTTGTTTGGGGTGTTTTGGGCGTGTTTTGGGTTCTCCGTTGGGTTTCGTTGTGTTTTCCGTGGTCATCATGGTGGAAAAGTGTAAATTGTGGGTTTTGGAGAACATCAGGTAGGTTTATGAGGACTTCTGGGGCAGATTCATGGTTTTTAGGGTTTTGTTCTGTTTTTTCTAGTGATCCAGTTGTTTTTTGGCATGTTTTTGACGTGTTTTGGGGTCTCCGTTGGGTTTCATTGGGTTTCTCGTGGTCATCATGGTGGAAAAGTGTAAATTGTGGGTTTTGGAGAACATCAGGTAGGTTTAGGGGGACTTTTGGGGTGGATTCATGGTATTTGGGATTTTCTTCTGTTTTTTTGGGGGGGGTGATCGAATTCATTTTTGGGGTGTTTTTGATGTGTTTTGGGGTCTCCGTTGGGTTTTGCTGGGTTCTTGTTGGTCATCATGTTGGAAAAGTGTAAATTGCGTGTTTTGGAGAACATCAGGTAGGTTTACTGTCTTTTTGGGGTGGATCTATGTTTTTGGGGGATTTTCTTCCAGTTTTGGGGGTGATTCCGTTCTTGTTTGGGGTGTTTTTGACGTGTTTTGTGGTCTCTGTTTTGTTTCGTTGTGTTTTCCTTGTTCATTTTGGTGGAAAAGGCTGAATAGTGGGTTTTGGAGAACATCAGGTAGGTTTAGGGTGGTTTTGGGATTTGATCCGTGCATTTTGGGGATTTTGTTCCAGTTTTGGGGGTGATTCCGTTCTTGTTTGTGGTGTTTTTGATGTGTTTTGGGTTCTCCGTTGGGTTTCGTTGGGTTTTCCGTTGGCATCATGGTGGAGAAGGGTAAATTGTGGGTTTTGGAGAACATCAGGTAGGTTTAGGGGGACTTTTGGGGTGGATTCATGGTATTTGTTTTTTTTTTCTGTTTTTCTGGGGTGATCCCGTTCTTTTTTGGTGTGTTTTTGATGTGTTTTGGGGTCTCCGTTGGGTTTTGTTGGGTTCTTGTTGGTCATCATGTTGGAAAAGTGTAAATTGTGGGTTTTGGAGAATATCAGGTGAGTTTAAGTTTTTCTGGGTGGTGAATCTATGGTTTTGGTTGAATTCTTCTGTTTTTTTTTTTTAGCGTTTTCTTCTGTTTTTGGGGTGGTCCCATTCTTTTTTGGGGTGTTTTTGACATATTTTGGGGTCTCCGTTGGTTTTTGTTGGGTTCTTGTTGTTCATCATGGTGAAAACGTGTAAATTGTGGGTATTGGAGAACATCAGGTAGGTTTAGGGGGACTTTTGGGGTGGATCAACGGCTTTTAGGGTTTTCTTTTGGTTTTGGGGGTGATCCCGCTTTTTTTTGTGGTGTTTTTGACGTGTTTTGGGGTTTCCGTTGTGTTTCGTTGATTTCCTAATGTGTTTTAAGTTTGTTGGGAGTGGACTTTGGGATTTGGAGAACATCAGGTAGGTTTAGTGTGTTTTTGGGGTGGATCTATGGTTTTTGGGGTTTTCTTTCTTTTTTAGGGGTTATCCTGTTCTTGTTTGGGGTGTTTTCGACTTGTTTTGGGGTCTCCGTTGGGTTTTAGTTGGATTCTCGTTGGTCGTTAGGGTAAATGGGAGTGGATTGTGGGTTTTGAAGAAGATCAGGTGAGTTTAGGGTGGTTTTGCGGGGAAATTCATAGTGTTTGGTGTTTTTTCTTCTGATCCAGTTCTTTTCTGGGGTGTTTTTGAGGTGTTTTTGGGGTTTCCGTTGGGTTTCGTTGAGTTCCTAATGGGTTTTATGGTGGTTGGGAGTGGACATTTGGATTTGGAGAACATCAGGTACGTTTAGAGTGGTTTTGGGATTGGATCCGTGCTTTTTGGGGTTTTCTTTCGTTTTTGGGGGTGATCCTGTTCTTGTTTGGGGTGTTTTGGGCGTGTTTTGGGTTCTCCGTTGGGTTTCGTTGTGTTTTCCGTGGTCATCATGGTGGAAAAGTGTAAATTGTGGGTTTTGGAGAACATCAGGTAGGTTTATGAGGACTTCTGGGGCAGATTCATGGTTTTTAGGGTTTTGTTCTGTTTTTTCTAGTGATCCAGTTGTTTTTTGGCATGTTTTTGACGTGTTTTGGGGTCTCCGTTGGGTTTTGCTGGGTTCTTGTTGGTCATCATGTTGGAAAAGTGTAAATTGCGTGTTTTGGAGAACATCAGGTAGGTTTACTGTCTTTTTGGGGTGGATCTATGTTTTTGGCGGATTTTCTTCCAGTTTTGGGGGTGATTCCGTTCTTGTTTGGGGTGTTTTTGACGTGTTTTGTGGTCTCTGTTTTGTTTCGTTGTGTTTTCCTTGTTCATTTTGGTGGAAAAGGCTGAATAGTGGGTTTTGGAGAACATCAGGTAGGTTTAGGGTGGTTTTGGGATTTGATCCGTGCTTTTTGGGGATTTTGTTCCAGTTTTGGGGGTGATTCCGTTCTTGTTTGTGGTGTTTTTGATGTGTTTTGGGTTCTCCGTTGGGTTTCGTTGGGTTTTCCGTTGGCATCATGGTGGAAAAGGGTAAATTGTGGGTTTTGGAGAACATCAGGTAGGTTTAGGGGGACTTTTGGGGTGGATTCATGGTATTTGTTTTTTTTTTTCTGTTTTTCTGGGGTGATCCCGTTCTTTTTTGGTGTGTTTTTGATGTGTTTTGGGGTCTCCGTTGGGTTTTGTTGGGTTCTTGTTGGTCATCATGTTGGAAAAGTGTAAATTGTGGGTTTTGGAGAATATCAGGTGAGTTTAAGTTTTTCTGGGTGGTGAATCTATGGTTTTGGTTGAATTCTTCTGTTTTTTTTTAGCGTTTTGTTCTGTTTTTGGGGTGGTCCCATTCTTTTTTGGGGTGTTTTTGACATATTTTGGGGTCTCCGTTGGTTTTTGTTGGGTTCTTGTTGTTCATCATGGTGAAAACGTGTAAATTGTGGGTATTGGAGAACATCAGGTAGGTTTAGGGGGACTTTTGGGGTGGATCAACGGCTTTTAGGGTTTTCTTTTGGTTTTGGGGGTGATCCCGCTTTTTTTTTGTGGTGTTTTTGACGTGTTTTGGGGTTTCCGTTGTGTTTCGTTGATTTCCTAATGTGTTTTAAGTTTGTTGGGAGTGGACTTTGGGATTTGGAGAACATCAGGTAGGTTTAGTGTGTTTTTGGGGTGGATCTATGGTTTTTGCGGTTTTCTTTCTTTTTTAGGGGTTATCCTGTTCTTGTTTGGGGTGTTTTCGACTTGTTTTGGGGTCTCCGTTGGGTTTTAGTTGGATTCTCGTTGGTCGTTAGGGTAAATGGGAGTGGATTGTGGGTTTTGAAGAAGATCAGGTGAGTTTAGGGTGGTTTTGCGGGGAAATTCATAGTGTTTGGTGTTTTTTCTTCTGATCCAGTTCTTTTCTGGGGTGTTTTTGAGGTGTTTTTGGGGTTTCCGTTGGGTTTCGTTGAGTTCCTAATGGGTTTTATGGTGGTTGGGAGTGGACATTTGGATTTGGAGAACATCAGGTACGTTTAGAGTGGTTTTGGGATTGGATCCGTGCTTTTTGGGGTTTTCTTTCGTTTTTGGGGGTGATCCTGTTCTTGTTTGGGGTGTTTTGGGCGTGTTTTGGGTTCTCCGTTGGGTTTCGTTGTGTTTTCCGTGGTCATCATGGTGGAAAAGTGTAAATTGTGGGTTTTGGAGAACATCAGGTAGGTTTAGGGTGGTTTTGGGATTTGATCCGTGCATTTTGGGGATTTTGTTCCAGTTTTGGGGGTGATTCCGTTCTTGTTTGTGGTGTTTTTGATGTGTTTTGGGTTCTCCGTTGGGTTTCGTTGGGTTTTCCGTTGGCATCATGGTGGAAAAGGGTAAATTGTGGGTTTTGGAGAACATCAGGTAGGTTTAGGGGGACTTTTGGGGTGGATTCATGGTATTTTTTTTTTTTTTTCTGTTTTTCTGTGGTGATCCCGTTCTTTTTTGGTGTGTTTTTGATGTGTTTTGGGGTCTCCGTTGGGTTTTGTTGGGTTCTTGTTGGTCATCATGTTGGAAAAGTGTAAATTGTGGGTTTTGGAGAATATCAGGTGAGTTTAAGTTTTTCTGGGTGGTGAATCTATGGTTTTGGTTGAATTCTTCTGTTTTTTTTTTTAGCGTTTTCTTCTGTTTTTGGGGTGGTCCCATTCTTTTTTGGGGTGTTTTTGACATATTTTGGGGTCTCCGTTGGTTTTTGTTGGGTTCTTGTTGTTCATCATGGTGAAAACGTGTAAATTGTGGGTATTGGAGAACATCAGGTAGGTTTAGGGGGACTTTTGGGGTGGATCAACGGCTTTTAGGGTTTTCTTTTGGTTTTGGGGGTGATCCCGCTTTTTTTTGTGGTGTTTTTGACGTGTTTTGGGGTTTCCGTTGTGTTTCGTTGATTTCCTAATGTGTTTTAAGTTTGTTGGGAGTGGACTTTGGGATTTGGAGAACATCAGGTAGGTTTAGTGTGTTTTTGGGGTGGATCTATGGTTTTTGGGGTTTTCTTTCTTTTTTAGGGGTTATCCTGTTCTTGTTTGGGGTGTTTTCGACTTGTTTTGGGGTCTCCGTTGGGTTTTAGTTGGATTCTCGTTGGTCGTTAGGGTAAATGGGAGTGGATTGTGGGTTTTGAAGAAGATCAGGTGAGTTTAGGGTGGTTTTGCGGGGAAATTCATAGTGTTTGGTGTTTTTTCTTCTGATCCAGTTCTTTTCTGGGGTGTTTTTGAGGTGTTTTTGGGGTTTCCGTTGGGTTTCGTTGAGTTCCTAATGGGTTTTATGGTGGTTGGGAGTGGACATTTGGATTTGGAGAACATCAGGTACGTTTAGAGTGGTTTTGGGATTGGATCCGTGCTTTTTGGGGTTTTCTTTCATTTTTGGGGGTGAAACTGTTCTTGTTTGGGGTGTTTTGGGCGTGTTTTGGGTTCTCCGTTGGGTTTCGTTGTGTTTTCCGTGGTCATCATGGTGGAAAAGTGTAAATTGTGGGTTTTGGAGAACATCAGGTAGGTTTAGGGTGGTTTTGGGATTTGATCCGTGCATTTTGGGGATTTTGTTCCAGTTTTGGGGGTGATTCCGTTCTTGTTTGTGGTGTTTTTGATGTGTTTTGGGTTCTCCGTTGGGTTTCGTTGGGTTTTCCGTTGGCATCATGGTGGAAAAGGGTAAATTGTGGGTTTTGGAGAACATCAGGTAGGTTTAGGGGGACTTTTGGGGTGGATTCATGGTATTTGTTTTTTTTTTTTCTGTTTTTCTGGGGTGATCCCGTTCTTTTTTGGTGTGTTTTTGATGTGTTTTGGGGTCTCCGTTGGGTTTTGTTGGGTTCTTGTTGGTCATCATGTTGGAAAAGTGTAAATTGTGGGTTTTGGAGAATATCAGGTGAGTTTAAGTTTTTCTGGGTGGTGAATCTATGGTTTTGGTTGAATTCTTCTGTTTTTTTTTTAGCGTTTTCTTCTGTTTTTGGGGTGGTCCCATTCTTTTTTGGGGTGTTTTTGACATATTTTGGGGTCTCCGTTGGTTTTTGTTGGGTTCTTGTTGTTCATCATGGTGAAAACGTGTAAATTGTGGGTATTGGAGAACATCAGGTAGGTTTAGGGGGACTTTTGGGGTGGATCAACGGCTTTTAGGGTTTTCTTTTGGTTTTGGGGGTGATCCCGCTTTTTTTTGTGGTGTTTTTGACGTGTTTTGGGGTTTCCGTTGTGTTTCGTTGATTTCCTAATGTGTTTTAAGTTTGTTGGGAGTGGACTTTGGGATTTGGAGAACATCAGGTAGGTTTAGTGTGTTTTTGGGGTGGATCTACGGTTTTTGGGGTTTTCTTTCTTTTTTAGGGGTTATCCTGTTCTTGTTTGGGGTGTTTTCGACTTGTTTTGGGGTCTCCGTTGGGTTTTAGTTGGATTCTCGTTGGTCGTTAGGGTAAATGGGAGTGGATTGTGGGTTTTGAAGAAGATCAGGTGAGTTTAGGGTGGTTTTGCGGGGAAATTCATAGTGTTTGGTGTTTTTTCTTCTGATCCAGTTCTTTTCTGGGGTGTTTTTGAGGTGTTTTTGGGGTTTCCGTTGGGTTTCGTTGAGTTCCTAATGGGTTTTATGGTGGTTGGGAGTGGACATTTGGATTTGGAGAACATCAGGTACGTTTAGAGTGGTTTTGGGATTGGATCCGTGCTTTTTGGGGTTTTCTTTCATTTTTGGGGGTGATCCTGTTCTTGTTTGGGGTGTTTTGGGCGTGTTTTGGGTTCTCCGTTGGGTTTCGTTGTGTTTTCCGTGGTCATCATGGTGGAAAAGTGTAAATTGTGGGTTTTGGAGAACATCAGGTAGGTTTAGGGTGGTTTTGGGATTTGATCCGTGCATTTTGGGGATTTTGTTCCAGTTTTGGGGGTGATTCCGTTCTTGTTTGTGGTGTTTTTGATGTGTTTTGGGTTCTCCGTTGGGTTTCGTTGGGTTTTCCGTTGGCATCATGGTGGAAAAGGGTAAATTGTGGGTTTTGGAGAACATCAGGTAGGTTTAGGGGGACTTTTGGGGTGGATTCATGGTATTTGTTTTTTTTTTTCTGTTTTTCTGGGGTGATCCCGTTCTTTTTTGGTGTGTTTTTGATGTGTTTTGGGGTCTCCGTTGGGTTTTGTTGGGTTCTTGTTGGTCATCATGTTGGAAAAGTGTAAATTGTGGGTTTTGGAGAATATCAGGTGAGTTTAAGTTTTTCTGGGTGGTGAATCTATGGTTTTGGTTGAATTCTTCTGTTTTTTTTTTAGCGTTTTCTTCTGTTTTTGGGGTGGTCCCATTCTTTTTTGGGGTGTTTTTGACATATTTTGGGGTCTCCGTTGGTTTTTGTTGGGTTCTTGTTGTTCATCATGGTGAAAACGTGTAAATTGTGGGTATTGGAGAACATCAGGTAGGTTTAGGGGGACTTTTGGGGTGGATCAACGGCTTTTAGGGTTTTCTTTTGGTTTTGGGGGTGATCCCGCTTTTTTTTGTGGTGTTTTTGACGTGTTTTGGGGTTTCCGTTGTGTTTCGTTGATTTCCTAATGTGTTTTAAGTTTGTTGGGAGTGGACTTTGGGATTTGGAGAACATCAGGTAGGTTTAGTGTGTTTTTGGGGTGGATCTATGGTTTTGGGGGTTTTCTTTCTTTTTTAGGGGTTATCCTGTTCTTGTTTGGGGTGTTTTCGACTTGTTTTGGGGTCTCCGTTGGGTTTTAGTTGGATTCTCGTTGGTCGTTAGGGTAAATGGGAGTGGATTGTGGGTTTTGAAGAAGATCAGGTGAGTTTAGGGTGGTTTTGCGGGGAAATTCATAGTGTTTGGTGTTTTTTCTTCTGATCCAGTTCTTTTCTGGGGTGTTTTTGAGGTGTTTTTGGGGTTTCCGTTGGGTTTCGTTGAGTTCCTAATGGGTTTTATGGTGGTTGGGAGTGGACATTTGGATTTGGAGAACATCAGGTACGTTTAGAGTGGTTTTGGGATTGGATCCGTGCTTTTTGGGGTTTTCTTTCGTTTTTGGGGGTGATCCTGTTCTTGTTTGGGGTGTTTTGGGCGTGTTTTGGGTTCTCCGTTGGGTTTCGTTGTGTTTTCCGTGGTCATCATGGTGGAAAAGTGTAAATTGTGGGTTTTGGAGAACATCAGGTAGGTTTAGGGTGGTTTTGGGATTTGATCCGTGCATTTTGGGGATTTTGTTCCAGTTTTGGGGGTGATTCCGTTCTTGTTTGTGGTGTTTTTGATGTGTTTTGGGTTCTCCGTTGGGTTTCGTTGGGTTTTCCGTTGGCATCATGGTGGAAAAGTGTAAATTGTGGGTTTTGGAGAACATCAGGTAGGTTTAGGGGGACTTTTGGGGTGGATTCATGGTATTTGTTTTTTTTTTTTTCTGTTTTTCTGGGGTGATCCCGTTCTTTTTTGGTGTGTTTTTGATGTGTTTTGGGGTCTCCGTTGGGTTTTGTTGGGTTCTTGTTGGTCATCATGTTGGAAAAGTGTAAATTGTGGGTTTTGGAGAATATCAGGTGAGTTTAAGTTTTTCTGGGTGGTGAATCTATGGTTTTGGTTGAATTCTTCTGTTTTTTTTTTAGCGTTTTCTTCTGTTTTTGGGGTGGTCCCATTCTTTTTTGGGGTGTTTTTGACATATTTTGGGGTCTCCGTTGGTTTTTGTTGGGTTCTTGTTGTTCATCATGGTGAAAACGTGTAAATTGTGGGTATTGGAGAACATCAGGTAGGTTTAGGGGGACTTTTGGGGTGGATCAACGGCTTTTAGGGTTTTCTTTTGGTTTTGGGGGTGATCCCGCTTTTTTTTGTGGTGTTTTTGACGTGTTTTGGGGTTTCCGTTGCGTTTTGTTGATTTCCTAATGTGTTTTAAGTTTGTTGGGAGTGGACTTTGGGATTTGGAGAACATCAGGTAGGGTTAGTGTGTTTTTGGGGTGGATCTATGGTTTTGGGGGTTTTCTTTCTTTTTTAGGGGTTATCCTGTTCTTGTTTGGGGTGTTTTCGACTTGTTTTGGGGTCTCCGTTGGGTTTTAGTTGGATTCTCGTTGGTCGTTAGGGTAAATGGGAGTGGATTGTGGGTTTTGAAGAAGATCAGGTGAGTTTAGGGTGGTTTTGCGGGGAAATTCATAGTGTTTGGTGTTTTTTCTTCTGATCCAGTTCTTTTCTGGGGTGTTTTTGAGGTGTTTTTGGGGTTTCCGTTGGGTTTCGTTGAGTTCCTAATGGGTTTTATGGTGGTTGGGAGTGGACATTTGGATTTGGAGAACATCAGGTACGTTTAGAGTGGTTTTGGGATTGGATCCGTGCTTTTTGGGGTTTTCTTTCGTTTTTGGGGGTGATCCTGTTCTTGTTTGGGGTGTTTTGGGCGTGTTTTGGGTTCTCCGTTGGGTTTCGTTGTGTTTTCCGTGGTCATCATGGTGGAAAAGTGTAAATTGTGGGTTTTGGAGAACATCAGGTAGGTTTATGAGGACTTCTGGGGCAGATTCATGGTTTTTAGGGTTTTGTTCTGTTTTTTCTAGTGATCCAGTTGTTTTTTGGCATGTTTTTGACGTGTTTTGGGGTCTCCGTTGGGTTTTGCTGGGTTCTTGTTGGTCATCATGTTGGAAAAGTGTAAATTGCGTGTTTTGGAGAACATCAGGTAGGTTTACTGTCTTTTTGGGGTGGATCTATGTTTTTGGCGGATTTTCTTCCAGTTTTGGGGGTGATTCCGTTCTTGTTTGGGGTGTTTTTGACGTGTTTTGTGGTCTCTGTTTTGTTTCGTTGTGTTTTCCTTGTTCATTTTGGTGGAAAAGGCTGAATAGTGGGTTTTGGAGAACATCAGGTAGGTTTAGGGTGGTTTTGGGATTTGATCCGTGCTTTTTGGGGATTTTGTTCCAGTTTTGGGGGTGATTCCGTTCTTGTTTGTGGTGTTTTTGATGTGTTTTGGGTTCTCCGTTGGGTTTCGTTGGGTTTTCCGTTGGCATCATGGTGGAAAAGGGTAAATTGTGGGTTTTGGAGAACATCAGGTAGGTTTAGGGGGACTTTTGGGGTGGATTCATGGTATTTGTTTTTTTTTTCTGTTTTTCTGGGGTGATCCCGTTCTTTTTTGGTGTGTTTTTGATGTGTTTTGGGGTCTCCGTTGGGTTTTGTTGGGTTCTTGTGGGTCATCATGTTGGAAAAGTGTAAATTGTGGGTTTTGGAGAATATCAGGTGAGTTTAAGTTTTTCTGGGTGGTGAATCTATGGTTTTGGTTGAATTCTTCTGTTTTTTTTTTAGCGTTTTCTTCTGTTTTTGGGGTGGTCCCATTCTTGTTTGGGGTGTTTTTGACATATTTTGGGGTCTCCGTTGGTTTTTGTTGGGTTCTTGTTGTTCATCATGGTGAAAACGTGTAAATTGTGGGTATTGGAGAACATCAGGTAGGTTTAGGGGGACTTTTGGGGTGGATCAACGGCTTTTAGGGTTTTCTTTTGGTTTTGGGGGTGATCCCGCTTTTTTTTGTGGTGTTTTTGACGTGTTTTGGGGTTTCCGTTGCGTTTTGTTGATTTCCTAATGTGTTTTAAGTTTGTTGGGAGTGGACTTTGGGATTTGGAGAACATCAGGTAGGGTTAGTGTGTTTTTGGGGTGGATCTATGGTTTTGGGGGTTTTCTTTCTTTTTTAGGGGTTATCCTGTTCTTGTTTGGGGTGTTTTCGACTTGTTTTGGGGTCTCCGTTGGGTTTTAGTTGGATTCTCGTTGGTCGTTAGGGTAAATGGGAGTGGATTGTGGGTTTTGAAGAAGATCAGGTGAGTTTAGGGTGGTTTTGCGGGGAAATTCATAGTGTTTGGTGTTTTTTCTTCTGATCCAGTTCTTTTCTGGGGTGTTTTTGAGGTGTTTTTGGGGTTTCCGTTGGGTTTCGTTGAGTTCCTAATGGGTTTTATGGTGGTTGGGAGTGGACATTTGGATTTGGAGAACATCAGGTACGTTTAGAGTGGTTTTGGGATTGGATCCGTGCTTTTTGGGGTTTTCTTTCGTTTTTGGGGGTGATCCTGTTCTTGTTTGGGGTGTTTTGGGCGTGTTTTGGGTTCTCCGTTGGGTTTCGTTGTGTTTTCCGTGGTCATCATGGTGGAAAAGTGTAAATTGTGGGTTTTGGAGAACATCAGGTAGGTTTATGAGGACTTCTGGGGCAGATTCATGGTTTTTAGGGTTTTGTTCTGTTTTTTCTAGTGATCCAGTTGTTTTTTGGCATGTTTTTGACGTGTTTTGGGGTCTCCGTTGGGTTTTGCTGGGTTCTTGTTGGTCATCATGTTGGAAAAGTGTAAATTGCGTGTTTTGGAGAACATCAGGTAGGTTTACTGTCTTTTTGGGGTGGATCTATGTTTTTGGCGGATTTTCTTCCAGTTTTGGGGGTGATTCCTTCTTGTTTGGGGTGTTTTTGACGTGTTTTGTGGTCTCTGTTTTGTTTCGTTGTGTTTTCCTTGTTCATTTTGGTGGAAAAGGCTGAATAGTGGGTTTTGGAGAACATCAGGTAGGTTTAGGGTGGTTTTGGGATTTGATCCGTGCATTTTGGGGATTTTGTTCCAGTTTTGGGGGTGATTCCGTTCTTGTTTGTGGTGTTTTTGATGTGTTTTGGGTTCTCCGTTGGGTTTCGTTGGGTTTTCCGTTGGCATCATGGTGGAAAAGGGTAAATTGTGGGTTTTGGAGAACATCAGGTAGGTTTAGGGGGACTTTTGGGGTGGATTCATGGTATTTGTTTTTTTTTTTCTGTTTTTCTGGGGTGATCCCGTTCTTTTTTGGTGTGTTTTTGATGTGTTTTGGGGTCTCCGTTGGGTTTTGTTGGGTTCTTGTTGGTCATCATGTTGGAAAAGTGTAAATTGTGGGTTTTGGAGAATATCAGGTGAGTTTAAGTTTTTCTGGGTGGTGAATCTATGGTTTTGGTTGAATTCTTCTGTTTTTTTTTTTAGCGTTTTCTTCTGTTTTTGGGGTGGTCCCATTCTTTTTTGGGGTGTTTTTGACATATTTTGGGGTCTCCGTTGGTTTTTGTTGGGTTCTTGTTGTTCATCATGGTGAAAACGTGTAAATTGTGGGTATTGGAGAACATCAGGTAGGTTTAGGGGGACTTTTGGGGTGGATCAACGGCTTTTAGGGTTTTCTTTCGGTTTTGGGGGTGATCCCGCTTTTTTTTGTGGTGTTTTTGACGTGTTTTGGGGTTTCCGTTGCGTTTCGTTGATTTCCTAATGTGTTTTAAGTTTGTTGGGAGTGGACTTTGGGATTTGGAGAACATCAGGTAGGTTTAGTGTGTTTTTGGGGTGGATCTATGGTTTTTGGGGTTTTCTTTCTTTTTTAGGGGTTATCCTGTTCTTGTTTGGGGTGTTTTCGACTTGTTTTGGGGTCTCCGTTGGGTTTTAGTTGGATTCTCGTTGGTCGTTAGGGTAAATGGGAGTGGATTGTGGGTTTTGAAGAAGATCAGGTGAGTTTAGGGTGGTTTTGCGGGGAAATTCATAGTGTTTGGTGTTTTTTCTTCTGATCCAGTTCTTTTCTGGGGTGTTTTTGAGGTGTTTTTGGGGTTTCCGTTGGGTTTCGTTGAGTTCCTAATGGGTTTTATGGTGGTTGGGAGTGGACATTTGGATTTGGAGAACATCAGGTACGTTTAGAGTGGTTTTGGGATTGGATCCGTGCTTTTTGGGGTTTTCTTTCGTTTTTGGGGGTGATCCTGTTCTTGTTTGGGGTGTTTTGGGCGTGTTTTGGGTTCTCCGTTGGGTTTCGTTGTGTTTTCCGTGGTCATCATGGTGGAAAAGTGTAAATTGTGGGTTTTGGAGAACATCAGGTAGGTTTATGAGGACTTCTGGGGCAGATTCATGGTTTTTAGGGTTTTGTTCTGTTTTTTCTAGTGATCCAGTTGTTTTTTGGCATGTTTTTGACGTGTTTTGGGGTCTCCGTTGGGTTTTGCTGGGTTCTTGTTGGTCATCATGTTGGAAAAGTGTAAATTGCGTGTTTTGGAGAACATCAGGTAGGTTTACTGTCTTTTTGGGGTGGATCTATGTTTTTGGGGGATTTTCTTCCAGTTTTGGGGGTGATTCCGTTCTTGTTTGGGGTGTTTTTGACGTGTTTTGTGGTCTCTGTTTTGTTTCGTTGTGTTTTCCTTGTTCATTTTGGTGGAAAAGGCTGAATAGTGGGTTTTGGAGAACATCAGGTAGGTTTAGGGTGGTTTTGGGATTTGATCCGTGCTTTTTGGGGATTTTGTTCCAGTTTTGGGGGTGATTCCGTTCTTGTTTGTGGTGTTTTTGATGTGTTTTGGGTTCTCCGTTGGGTTTCGTTGGGTTTTCCGTTGGCATCATGGTGGAAAAGGGTAAATTGTGGGTTTTGGAGAACATCAGGTAGGTTTAGGGGGACTTTTGGGGTGGATTCATGGTATTTGTTTTTTTTTTTTCTGTTTTTCTGGGGTGACCCCGTTCTTTTTTGGTGTGTTTTTGATGTGTTTTGGGGTCTCCGTTGGGTTTTGTTGGGTTCTTGTTGGTCATCATGTTGGAAAAGTGTAAATTGTGGGTTTTGGAGAATATCAGGTGAGTTTAAGTTTTTCTGGGTGGTGAATCTATGGTTTTGGTTGAATTCTTCTGTTTTTTTTTTTAGCGTTTTCTTCTGTTTTTGGGGTGGTCCCATTCTTTTTTGGGGTGTTTTTGACATATTTTGGGGTCTCCGTTGGTTTTTGTTGGGTTCTTGTTGTTCATCATGGTGAAAACGTGTAAATTGTGGGTATTGGAGAACATCAGGTAGGTTTAGGGGGACTTTTGGGGTGGATCAACGGCTTTTAGGGTTTTCTTTTGGTTTTGGGGGTGATCCCGCTTTTTTTTGTGGTGTTTTTGACGTGTTTTGGGGTTTCCGTTGTGTTTCGTTGATTTCCTAATGTGTTTTAAGTTTGTTGGGAGTGGACTTTGGGATTTGGAGAACATCAGGTAGGTTTAGTGTGTTTTTGGGGTGGATCTATGGTTTTGGGGGTTTTCTTTCTTTTTTAGGGGTTATCCTGTTCTTGTTTGGGGTGTTTTCGACTTGTTTTGGGGTCTCCGTTGGGTTTTAGTTGGATTCTCGTTGGTCGTTAGGGTAAATGGGAGTGGATTGTGGGTTTTGAAGAAGATCAGGTGAGTTTAGGGTGGTTTTGCGGGGAAATTCATAGTGTTTGGTGTTTTTTCTTCTGATCCAGTTCTTTTCTGGGGTGTTTTTGAGGTGTTTTTGGGGTTTCCGTTGGGTTTCGTTGAGTTCCTAATGGGTTTTATGGTGGTTGGGAGTGGACATTTGGATTTGGAGAACATCAGGTACGTTTAGAGTGGTTTTGGGATTGGATCCGTGCTTTTTGGGGTTTTCTTTCGTTTTTGGGGGTGATCCTGTTCTTGTTTGGGGTGTTTTGGGCGTGTTTTGGGTTCTCCGTTGGGTTTCGTTGTGTTTTCCGTGGTCATCATGGTGGAAAAGTGTAAATTGTGGGTTTTGGAGAACATCAGGTAGGTTTATGAGGACTTCTGGGGCAGATTCATGGTTTTTAGGGTTTTGTTCTGTTTTTTCTAGTGATCCAGTTGTTTTTTGGCATGTTTTTGACGTGTTTTGGGGTCTCCGTTGGGTTTCATTGGGTTTCTCGTGGTCATCATGTTGGAAAAGTGTAAATTGTGGGTTTTGGAGAACATCAGGTAGGTTTAGGGGGACTTTTGGGGTGGATTCATGGTATTTGGGATTTTCTTCTGGTTTTTTTGGGGGGGTGATCGAATTCATTTTTGGGGTGTTTTTGATGTGTTTTGGGGTCTCCGTTGGGTTTTGCTGGGTTCTTGTTGGTCATCATGTTGGAAAAGTGTAAATTGCGTGTTTTGGAGAACATCAGGTAGGTTTACTGTCTTTTTGGGGTGGATCTATGTTTTTGGGGGATTTTCTTCCAGTTTTGGGGGTGATTCCGTTCTTGTTTGGGGTGTTTTTGACGTGTTTTGTGGTCTCTGTTTTGTTTCGTTGTGTTTTCCTTGTTCATTTTGGTGGAAAAGGCTGAATAGTGGGTTTTGGAGAACATCAGGTAGGTTTAGGGTGGTTTTGGGATTTGATCCGTGCATTTTGGGGATTTTGTTCCAGTTTTGGGGGTGATTCCGTTCTTGTTTGTGGTGTTTTTGATGTGTTTTGGGTTCTCCGTTGGGTTTCGTTGGGTTTTCCGTTGGCATCTGTCGTGGTTTAACCCGACCGGCAGCTAAACACCACGCAGCCGTTCGCTCACCCTCCCCCCTCCCTCTCTGGGACGGGGGAGAGAAATGGAAAGTGAAGCCCGTGAGTTGAGATAAAGACAGTTTAATAAGACAGGAAAAAAAAATAACAAAAATAATAATAACAATAATAATAATGATGATACAATGGTGATAATACGAAAGTAATAATAGTATGTACAAACAAGTGATGCACAATGCAATTGCTCACCTCCCGCTGACCGATGCCCAGCCTAACCCCGAGCAGTCCGGCCCCCTCCCCCCGGCTAGCCACCCCTATATATTGTTTAGCATGACGTCAGATGGTATGGAATACCCCTTTGGCTAGTTTGGGTCACCTGTCCTGGGTCTGTCCCCTCCCAGCTCTTACTGCACCCCCCAGCCTGCCCGTTGGCAGGACAGAGCAAAGGCTGAGATGTCCTTGGCTTAGTATAAGCACTGCTCTGCAACAATTAAAGCATCGGGGTGTTATCAGCACTCTTCTCATTCTAAGCCAAAACACAGCATTCCACCAGCTACTAGGAAGAAAATTAATTCTGTGCTAACTGAAACCAGGACAGCATCATGGTGGAAAAGGGTAAATTGTGGGTTTTGGAGAACATCAGGTAGGTTTAGGGGGACTTTTGGGGTGGATTCATGGTATTTGGTTTTTTTTTTCTGTTTTTCTGGGGTGATCCCGTTCTTTTTTGGTGTGTTTTTGATGTGTTTTGGGGTCTCCGTTGGGTTTTGTTGGGTTCTTGTTGGTCATCATGTTGGAAAAGTGTAAATTGTGGGTTTTGGAGAATATCAGGTGAGTTTAAGTTTTTCTGGGTGGTGAATCTATGGTTTTGGTTGAATTGTTCTGTTTTTTTTTAGCGTTTTGTTCTGTTTTTGGGGTGGTCCCATTCTTTTTTGGGGTGTTTTTGACATATTTTGGGGTCTCCGTTGGTTTTTGTTGGGTTCTTGTTGTTCATCATGGTGAAAACGTGTAAATTGTGGGTATTGGAGAACATCAGGTAGGTTTAGGGGGACTTTTGGGGTGGATCAACGGCTTTTAGGGTTTTCTTTCGGTTTTGGGGGTGATCCCGCTTTTTTTTGTGGTGTTTTTGACGTGTTTTGGGGTTTCCGTTGCGTTTCGTTGAGTTTTGACAAATTGACAAATCCTTGAAGTCCCTTTTGATTGCTCACAGGCTATGCGTTGCCACTCCTTCTCCTCCCAGATATAGGACGAGCAATCGGTAATAGTCTGACTGTTGAACCAAGCTGGGAAGCCTCCTTGTGATGTCCTAACCCAGGCCCTAGGAAGGCAGCAGATTTCCCTTAGAGG
>NW_028137485.1:32500-77500 GCF_965140915.1 Aythya marila | reverse complement strand
TCACACTCTTACACACACAGGCAACCGAACCCCACCCAACCGAACGGTATACGCTTTAAATGCTTACGACTCCGTCATCTTCGTTCGGATCTTCACACACACAGTTACGGGCAAAATATAGTGCTGCAGCTGGCAAGGGAGCTGAAAAAAAGAATCAGAAACTTTGCTTACCTTTATTCAGGTTTAAGATGCCATTAGTTCCGACCTGACTCAAACAGCAGCCACCAAATGGTGGGGGTGCCTCTCCTAGATCAAACCAGAAATCAGGAACCAAAGCCCTCCCGGACGAGCGCCCACTTGTAATAAATGACTGGGTCCCAAATAGGATTGCAATTGAAATTTACAATTTATTAAATGAATAGAGGTAAGCAAGCAGCGCTGGGTGCGCCAGGAGTCTCTGCTCCACCAAGATGCACACAAGTTACATCAGGCGGCTGGTTTTTATGCTGCTAGGCTAATACATATTCATTACTACTTCTACAAAAGGCAGGGTTATTCTAATTAGTTCCCAGAATCCAAACCCTCCCACTGGTGCAGGCGTTATCAGTCTCCGGTGGTCCCTCTGGGGGCCGCTCGTACTGAAGGCTCGTAGTCTTCCTCCCAGGCTTTTCTCTTGTCCATCTCCTTTGTCCATCTTGGCTGGATGGCAGACACTTGCATAGTGTCCCATCAACAGTTGTAATAGTTAGCAGTTATTCTGAAACCCCTTTGTTCTCTTATCCCCTATTGACCCGAATTGATGGACCATTCCTTTGCAAGATACAAGAACTATATACATTAACCACTCTGGTTTTCTCAGACTTTTCATCATATCATGCGGCCCTAGCATTGTTCCATATTGACACGAATCAGATGAACTCATTTCACACTGTTAAGCTGTCTTATCACTGCAAGCATATCTCAATACCACCTTCCTTCCCTCTACAGGATGTAACTGCGCAAAAACAACATTTTTATTCCCACAACCTTGATCCCCTTACCCTGAAGTCCTTATTCCCCTTAAACATAGCAACTCTAACCACAACCCTAACCCTTATTATCAACCCCCTAACGCTAATGACACTGACCTTAATCCAAACCCCAAACTGCCCCTAACCCCAGACAACCAACAACGAAACACACACACACAAAGATGGAAACTACAAAAAAGGCAAAACCCACGATACAGGCCCCAAATCACAAATACGCAACCAAAATGCTACAGAAAAGCCCCAGATGCAGGCCCCAAATGCTACTGCTAGGCCTCAAAAGCTCAAGATGCATCCCAAAGCAAAAATGCAGGCCCCAAACGTTACAGAAAAGCCCCCAAACCCAGGCTGCACAAGTCTACAAGCAGGCCCCAAACTGCCAACAGAAGCAGGCACCAACCACACCCAGATGCAGACCCCAACTGCCCACAAGCAGCTCCTACCCCACCACCCCCTCCCAAGAACTGGACTCCACCCAGACACTGGCCCAAGACCCGGGCCCGCCCCCCACCACCCCCCCTACCCTCCCCCTGACACAGGTGTACAAGCAGCTCACAACCCGCCCCTTCAGAGACCGGTCCCACTCCCCCCACCCCCCCCAAGACATGGGATGCGGAGGTGTACAACCAACTCCCAACTCCCTCCCCCTCAAAGGGAGGCCCCAAAGACCCCCAAATGGAGGCTCCTAGAGTGAACAAACAGCTCCCAACTTCCCCAGGCACAGGCCCACCCCCCCCCCCCCCAAACACAGGCCACAAAGGTGTATAAACAGCCCAGACCCCCCTCCAAGACCATGGCCCCTATAGTGTACAAGCAGCTCCCAACCACCCACAGATGCAGGCCCCAACCCTTCTCAAAAGGGAGGCACCTAGAATGCACAAGCTACTCCCAACCCCCCTAAACATAGGTCCAAAAGTGCACAAGCAGCTCCCAACCCCCCTCAAATACAGACCCCAAAACTGTACAAGTAGCTCCCCCCCAGAGACAGGACCCAAAGGTGTACAACCAGTTCCCAACACCCCTGAGACACAGGCCCCAGCCGCCCCCCCAGACACAGCGACCCAAATTCTACAAGCAGCTCCCAACCCCTGCCAGGCAGGCCCCCTACCCTATACAAGCAGCTCCCAACCCTCCCCTCCCCCCCCGAGGGAGGCCCCCAAGCCCCCCACAAACACAGGCCCCTACAGTGTACAGGCAGCTCCCAGCCACCCTAAGATGCTGGCCCCAAAGTTGTACAAACAGCTCCCAGCCACCCTGCAGAAACAGATTCCTACATTGTACAAGCAGTTCCCAGCCCGCTAGACACAGGCCCTGACCCCCCACACATGCAGGCCCCAAAGGTGTACAAGCAGCTCCCACCCCTCCCCCAGACGCAGGTCCCAAGCCCCCCCCCCCAAACACAGGCCCCTACAACCAGCACCCAACCCCCTACCCCCGATGCCAGGCCCAAAGGTGTAGAAGCAGCTCCAAACCTCCTCCCTCAACCCAGGCTCCAACAGTGTACAAGCACCTCCCAAACAACCCTCCCCTTCCGCCCCCCCCCCCCCCCCCCAACACAGGCTCCAAAGGAATACAAAGAGATCCCACCCCTCCCCCAGATGCAGGTCTCAACCCCCCCCCCGCCCCCAGAAGCAGGCCCCAAAGGTGTAGAGTCAGCTCCCAACCCCCTCAATGCCGGCCCCAAGGGTCTACAAGCAGCTCCCCCCTTGCCCTCAGATACCGGCCCCCAGACACAGACCCCAAAAGCCTAATCACAGGCCCTGAACTCTAGAGGCAGGCTCCAAAACCCAGGACAAAGCCCCAGTGGTTCGAGACAGGGCCCAAATCCCAGACACAGGCCCCAAACACTAAACATATGCCAAAAGAAGTATTAGTGCTGGTGCCAAATGTTACAGACAGGCCCAAAAGCCCGAGATGCTCAAGGCTGAGACGTAACTTGGCTTTCTGAATTACTGGAAAGCAGCTTTCATTCTCAGATAATTCTGTGCAGCACCCTTACATTTATCCTAACTCTTACCCTTACCCTTACACAAACCCTTACTCTAACCTTTACCGTGACCCGTACCCTTAACCTTACCTTTACCCTTAACCTAACCCTAAACCTTAAACCTTACCGTAAAGCTTACCCTTTCTGCTACACTTACCCTTAGCCTAAATCTAAACCTTACACTTACCCTTATCCTAACCCTCATCCTTACCATTACCCATACCCTTATTCTTACCCTTACCCTAACCCTTACCTTTACACGTACAGTTACCATTAACCTTACCCTAACACTTATCCTTAACCTAACCCTTACCCTAAACCTTACCCCAACCCTTACCCTGACCCTTACATTAACCCTAACCCTTACCCTAAAACTTACACTTACTCTTAACCTTAACCTTACCCTTAACATTCACCTAATACTTACGCATACGTTTTCCTGACTTTAACCCTAAAACTAACCCTAACCATTACCCTAACACTTAACCTTACCCTAACCCTAACCCTAACCCTTACTCTAACCCTTACCCTGACCTGTACCCTTACACTTACCCTTACCCTTATACTTACCCTAATTCTTACCCATACCATAACCCATACCCTAACACATATTTGTACCCTTAACCTTACCGTTACCCTTAACCTTACCCTTACCCTTACTCTATCCGTTACCCTTACGCTTAACCTTAACATAAACCTTACCCTTAACCTTACCATAAGCCATTGTAAGGGTTAGAGTAAGGGTTAGGGTAAGGGTGTTAGGGTAATGGTTAGGGTAAATTTTAGGCTTATGGTGAGGGAAACGTAAGGGTAAGGATTAGGTTAAGGTTAAGGGTAAGGTTAAGGTTAAGAGTAAGTGTAAGGTTTAGGATAAGGGTTAGGGTTAATGTAAGGGTCAGGGTAAGGGTTGGGGTAAGGTTTAGGGTAAGGAGAAGAGTAAGGGTATGGTTAATGGTAAGGGTGAGGGTTAGGGTTAGGGTAAGGATAAGGGTAAGTGTAAGGTTTAGGGTAAGAGTAATGGTATGCAGAAGGGTAAGGGTAAGGGTAAGTGTAAGGGTAAGGGTAGGAGTAATTGAACGAGTAATTCCTAGGGTAACTGTAAGCGTAAGTGTACATTTAAGTGTTGTTGTATGGCTTATTGTAAGGGTAAGGTTAAGTGTTAGGATAATGGTTATGGTTAATTATAGGGTTAGGGTGAGAAAAACGTAAGGTTAAGTATTAGCTAAAGGTTAAGTGTAAGGTTAATGTTAAGAGTAAGTGTAAGGTTTAGGGTAAGGGTTAGGGTTAATGTAAGGGTCAGGGTAAGGGTTGGGGTAAGGTTTAGGGTTAGGGTTAGGTTAAGGGTAAGGATTAGGGTAAGGGTAAGGTTATGGTTAAAGGAAAGAGTAAGGGTAAGGAAAAAGTAAAGGTAAGGATTTGGGTAATGGTAAGGGTGAGAAGGGTTAGGGTAAGGGTTACGGTAAGGGTTAGGTAACGCAGTGTACAACCTGGGACGTCACACGCAGAGCTGCCTCTGGCAAGGTGAGTGAGGAACAGATGTAGCAGTTGTTGTGTTGTAGGTCTCACTGTTCCTCTAGGCATCCCCTCTTTGTCTTTTAGAGGTGTTGTAGATGTTTGAAGAGGGTAGATTGAAGCATCTGCCTCGGGGGCTGGTAAGCGGCAGAGGTAAGGGAGCAGATGAGAGTAACTTACCTAGTTGTGCTGTGTCTTTGGATGCTGCATCGGCCTATGCGTTTCTTTTTCTTTCACAGGTGTCTCGCACAGGCTCAAAGGAGCAAACTGCACTCTGAAGAGCTGTGTAAGAAGAGGGGCTGGTCATGAGCTGGGTTGGAGCAGAACGACCAAGTAGCACAAGGTGACTATGAAAGGTGTCCGTCTTGCTTTGCAGGTGCCGTGGCAGGCTCTCCACAGAAGTGGATAAGGATATGAGATAAGGCCAGAGAGCGACAAGGAGCGGCACGTGCAGGGATGGTTTTGAAGCGCTGCGGTGGCTTACTCTTCTGTTCATCAGGTGCCACAGGCAAGGTGGGTTGTAACATCAGTTGTTATATTTGCATGAAAGCAGTTCACTTGAATGCCACAGTGCATCTGAGTAGGGTGTTCTAGCAAAACAAGCTTGTCTGGCACAGCGGTGCCTGATGGCAGTGTGTTTCCTCAGGTGAAGAGGTGCCTGAAGCCCCATCCTATCTAGCCTTGATTCAAAGATCGAAGCCGAAATTCCTTTAAGTGGTATATTCTTTATTGCAGCGCTGGATGGGGGAGGGGGGAGGGGGAGGGTGAGCGAACAGCTGCGTGGTGTTTAGCTGCCGGCCGGGTTAAACCACGACATACCTTTTACCCTAACATAATAATTCTGTGAAGGCATTAATGCTTGATTTAGAACTGAATACGTTGCCCCATATCAATAACAAATTTCACTTCCATTCCTCCCCTAGCTTCATTATAACCAGTGGAGGATCCGCTAGGGTAGATTTCCCAGGTCCCCGTGATTCCTGTTGAAGTCAGGGGTTGATTACCCTAGGAAAAGGCTAGTCAATTTGTCCTCCAAAGCCAGGTCCAAACCGTTTTGTTTTATTTATTTATTTATTAATTTATTTATTTATTTATTTTCATTACATTTCAGAGTTGGTCCAAAAATTCCATAGGGCTTTCTTTTAGACCTTGTTGGAAGCATATTCTCAATTCCCAGTTCATCCAGGTTTTAGTATTTACTTAACCGTTCATAATTTTCAGGATGATTCGGGTCTTAGTGGGGGTCGGTCAGGGGAATGCAATTGTCCACAGTTCCCTGAACGGTCCCATCAGCAATCTGAGCTCGCACATGAACTCAGGTTGTTTTAAGAGTTGACCGCTTTTCTGTTTCTGTGACAACTCTCTCGGACCGGACCGATCATGGTCCCTTTGCCCTAAAGGGCTAACACCCATGATTTTAAGATCTCTGCCTCGGGCAGAGGCAGAACTATTAACATTCCTACATCCTCTTTCCCTGCTCATTCAACTTCAAACACCTTTAACACTTTCAACAACCCTTTTAACACTTCCTTTATCTTTCTCCAGCCTGTACTTCTCTAATGCCAACATCAAAGGTTCAGTCAGGGGCCAACTTAATTCCCTACCTTTTCCCACCAAGATGCTGAAACATCAGTATACAACATTTCATCCTGTTCTGCTTCTCAAAAAACAACATTAACTGTAGCAAAATATTATAGTTTAAAGTTCCATTTAGGGGCCACTTTTCTCCACATTCCAGCTTATAAAGCGGCCACCACTGATTACGATATTTTATCAATGTTTTCCTGTTCACACTTCCACCGGCAGATCCTCCAATATCCTTCCAGTGACTTAAAACACATCCTAACACACTTTTCTTTAAAATTTCACTGCTTGTTTGCCCCCCCAGTTTCCAGTTTACACTTTCAGAATACACATGTTACTTACAAAAGCGTATCACAAAACGTATCACTCACAAAAATACGGGCACGCAATATCTTTCAGTAGCGATGTCACAAAACTACTATTACCAGCAATATTGCCAAAATCACAGTAACAATAGTCAGAGTCAAATTCCACATGCGAGAAGTCAGAAAACCGAACTGTGTAACACCGTAACGATATCCTTCTTATAACAATGCCACGAACCTACTATTACCACCAGGAAAATAGCCAAAATCGCAGTAACAAGAACCAGAGTTAAATACCATACTCCATGAGTCAGAAAACCGAAATAGACAACACAATTCCAGATGGACCTTAAAGCGAGCTCCTTCCTTAAGGTCCCCAAACATGTACTTATGGTGCTAACCACAAAGTATATACCAAACACTGCCTCGCAGAAGATCACCTTCTGACTTACAGACAGTTCCAGATGACCGGTCTACCAGAAAACCAAACCAGAATAAAGAATATACTCACTTACAATGATGGGGTCCTTGTCTGCCTCCGCAGTGATCCGGTGAGTCAAGGAGTCCCTCCGGGAAATCCCGGGGGTACCCTAGGGAGTCCTGTTCCCAGCAGGTCCTGCAGTCCGGCAGAGAGGTTGTCCCATCTGGGTCGCCAAATTGATTCAAAGATCGAAGCCGAAATTCCTTTAAGTGGTATATTCTTTATTGCAGCGCTGGATGCACGGGGGATCTCTCCACCTATCGTGCATACCCAAAGCAGAAAGCAGTCTTGAATTTATACAATCAATCTATCAATATTCTACAAGCACCTATACATATGCATTACCTATCCCCGCCTTCCCTCGCTTCTCATGCTAATTAGCCTTTTGGCACCTTGCGCCTGCGCAGAGCCTTCCAAGAATTGTGGGCAGGGGTCTTTGGGACGTGGGCAGGGGTCTTTGGGAGGAAGACCCCGAGTCTTCCTCACAGGGTACTTTTCACCTTTGGTCAGGAATCTGCTGAATTGGCATGTTTCTTAATTGCAAGAGCTGGTTGTTGCTAATTCTCCCGTTTGTTGTATCTTTATAATGAATTCCAATGTCCAGTTTCGAGATTTATAGTCCTTACATTCGTTTCTCTGTCCGCCTGCCGCTTCCTTATCATGAGTTCCAGTGTCTTGTTTCGAGATATACAGTCCTTGTCTGGGGATTGTCCTTGCCTCCCCAATACCTCCTTAATCAATCCCCCCTTTTCTTTTCCCATGCAAATTCTTTTGCATCAGATACTTTCTTTATTTACAGTAACACAACAAAGCAGGCATCTAAACAACATGCACACAAATATTCCTAACACTACTAATACGATTAGAGCAATGAATACTTGTTTCAACCATTGGAAATTGGGCAACCAGGAGGTTAACTTAGTCCATAGTTCACTAAAACTCCATGAAAGATCATCTTTACTGATCTCATGTAGGATCCTGGTCTGCTTCCATATTTCTTCCAGGTCGGTAGAGATCCTTCCACTATGATCTACATACATACAACAACTTGTGTTTATTACTGTACAGACTCCCCCTTGAGTGGCCAGTAACAAGTCTAGGGCCATCCGATTTTGGAATACTACCTGTGATAAACTAGATATCTCTTCTTGTTGAGCCTTTATAGCATCCAGAATTTTGTTTTCTAACTTCTCTATAATTGCAGAAATATTAACTATTGCCTTTTCCAATTCACTCACTCCTAACCATGGGATAAACCATCGCACAAAACTATGAAAAGGGGTGTGTCTCTCTACCAATGGATTGTTAATTTTTCATCTGATTCTCCGGATATGATTTCTCAAGTAACCTCGAGGCACTACATCATGTACTGTCATATTGGGGACTACCGCTCCAAGAGTGCAAGTTCCCTTCCAATTCTCAGGCAAGACCTTACGGGCTGTATCATTGCATAGCCAATACCACCCTTTTCCTTCTGGAACCGTCCAGCTGGTTGAATTTGTCCAGCCGCTAGTCGTACTAATATCACTTGTTCAATTACAAGATGTCTGATTTCCCACATAAGTAGTATCCGTATTTATACAATGCTGTTTTCCTATACCCTTAGGCGGGTTACACCTTTGTACACATACATAATAGGATTCTAACGGCATGAAGCTACTCACTTCTAGTTCCAAAACTGCTTAATGTTTTCGACCCCGAGATGTGTTTTCCCACAAATTAGTCCAAGATAAGTTTGCAGGCAAGGGAATCCCAATTAACGATACACCCTTATTCCCATGCTGTGGCAGATGGGTGCATACCCAACAGTTCGTCTTATTAGTTACTTGAGAAATTGTTTGTATTAAGGTCAGGTGTAAGTTCTCATCCCAAGTTGCCCACCCCAAATCCGAGAACCGCACCCCTGCAATCATTAGGATCTGGAAAACCGTAATTTTGTTGGTCCAATTGGAGTGGTGGTCCATATCCTCGCCGGGGCCTTCTTCACCCTTGAATTGTGGATCCAAGCTGCTTGCTTCTTAATCTTAATGGCGGTGTGTGTTGTCAGTAATACTTGGTATGCTCCCATCCACTTTCCTTCCATTTTTCCTGCACGGGTTGTCCTGAAAAAGTCTTTATAAAAATAAAATCCCCGAGCTTAAAGGGGTGGATTGGTTGATCCAACCCTCTAGCCCTGGTCCCTAAAACAAATTTATGTACTTTATTTAATTGTTTCTGAAGTTCGGTTATATAAGCATATAAATGTTCTGATCCTAACTGCGTTAGGTCCTCTCCACTAAATAGAAATTGCTATGGCCTTCCATATAAGATTTTGAAGGGACTCAAATTTCCTTTTATTCTAGGTTTAAATCTAATTCCAAGTAATGCTAAAGGGAGGGATTGAGGCCATGACAAATTAGCTTCTTATCCAATTTTAGCTATTTATTGTTTAATTAAATGGTTCGTTTTTTCTACCTGTCCACTTGCCTGTGGTCTATAAGGAGTATGCAGTTGCCAATCTATCTTTAGAATCTTACTTATCTGTTCTACCACTTGTGCACAAAAATGTGAAACTCTATCAGAAGACATTGCTACTAGAATCCCAAAGCATGGTATTATTTCATTTAACAAGACTTTAACCACTTCTCTTGCTTTGTTTGTTTGACAGGGAAAGGCTTCAGGCCTTCCTGAAAACGTGTCAGTCAGAACCAGTAAATAATGATACCCCCCTTTTCTAGGGAGTTCTGAAAAATCAATTTGCCACTGTTGCCCCGAATAATTTCCTTTACCGATTATTCCAAATTTTATTCTATTCTTGGTATTGGGGTTATTGTGTAAGCAAATGCTACATTGTTGAGTTACTTGTTTTATCATATCGTCCCACTAATGTCGGACTCAGGCTCTTATGCGGTGTGCCAGCTCCCCAATGCGTTTTATTGTGTTCTGTAAGAACTATGGGCCATGTCAAACTAGAGGGTATTACTATGGGGTTATCTTTTAAATATACTCATCCATCTGGTTTCATTTTACCTTTCAAATCTTCAATTAATTTTAAGTCTTCTTTTGTATAATTTGGATATAGTTTGGATTTTACCGTCTGGTATCAAAGACAATGCCTTCACCTCAGTTATTTCAGCTGCCTGCTTAGCCTCTGCCAATCGATTTCCAATTTCAAAATCGGTGTTCCCCTTTTGGTGTCCCTGACAATGCATGATAGCTACCTTTTCTGGTTGTTTTACAGCCTCTAACAATTTTAAAATTACTTCAGCATACTTTGTGTTTTCACTGAGCGGTCAGCAATCCATGTTCTTTCCAAATTGCTCCATGAGCATGTACCACGCCGAATGTATATTTAGAATCTGTCCAAATATTTACCCTTTTTCCCGCTGCCAGTTCCAATGCTCTCGTGAGAGCAACTATCTCCGCCTTTTGAGCTGATGTTCCAGGGGGTAAAGGCTTAGACTCGATTACCTGCTGAGTAGTTGTTATAGCATATCCAGCTTTACGTTGTCTTTGCGTAACAAAACTGCTCCCATCCGTGAACCAAGTGTCTTCCGCATCTTCCATGGGCTCCTCCTTAAGGTCTGGTCGGCTGGAATACACAGTCTCTAGAGTTTCTAAACAATCGTGAATCACAGCTTGTGCCGGAGCATCACTAAGAAAAGAGGCTAGATTCACAATATGAATTATCACAATTTCCACGTCGTCCTGTTCTACCAATATTGCTTGATATTTCAAAATCATCAATTCTTGTTTAAGTTGTTTAAAGACTTTTTGTGCTTCTCCAGTCCAGGCTAACTTTGACTGGTTAATCTTTATCAATTCACATAGAGGCTTTACCAATAGTCCATAATTATAAATCCAAAGGCGACACCAACCTGTCATTCCTAAAAAGGTTTGTAGCTCCTTTACCATTTGAGGTTCTGGAGTCCGGCAAATGACTTCCTTATGTTCAGTTCCTAGTTCTCGTTGTCCTTCCGAAATGTCAAATCCCAGATAGGTCACACTTTGTTGAGCCAGCTGGACTTTCTGTCAAGAGACTTGATATCCATTTAAACCCAGAAAATTAAGACGACTTATAGTCCATTGAATACAACTCCCTTTAGTCTCGGTAGCTATTAAGAGATCATCTACATATTGTAACAAAGCACCTTCAGTGTCCGGAGGTATCCATGTTTCGAGTTCCCTTGCTAATTGGTTTCCAAAAATAGTGGGGCTATTCTTGAATCCTTGAGGTAGTAATGTCCACGTAAGCTGCGTCTTTCTGCCTGAATCGGGATTTTCCCATTCAAAGGCGAATAGGTTTTGGCTTTCTGTGGCTAAGCCTAGGCAGAAGAAGGCATCTTTTAAATCCAGTACGGTAAACCAGACTTGACTATTCTTTAATTTAGTCAGCAAAGTATAAGGGTTTGCCACTACTGGATGTATATCCTCAGTGATTTTATTTATGGCCCTCAAATCCTGAACTAGCCTATAGCTTTTTCATCTGCCTTTTTAATTGGCAATATGGGTGCATTGGATTCTGATTCGCATTCAATCAATAATCCATACTGTAAAAATTGATCAATTATCTCTTTAATTCCTTTCCTATCTTCTATCCTCAAAGGATATTACTTAACCTTAACGGGTTTCTCTCCTGGCTTTAATTTAATAATTATTAAGGTCACATTTTTAGCTCTTCCAGGGACTTCGGTAGCCCAAACTCCTGGACATACTTGATCTGTGATCTCTAAAGGTATTTCACTTTTAGGGTCAGTTTGTATTAGTGCCAAGCTTAACACATTTATTAGTTGTTCTTCTCCTGTTCTTAATTCCATTTTCCCTTTTTCAAAGACAATTTCTGCTCCTACTTGCTCTAATAAATCTCTACCTAAGAGTGCCCATGAGGAGCTAGGCATAGATAAAAATCTGTGTATGCCCCATTGTTTCCCTAACTTGTACTTCAAAGGTTCCCAAAAATAAGCCTTTTCGGTTACACCTTGTCCTGGTTTCAGTTAGAACAGAGTTAATTTTCTTCCTAGTAGCTGGGAGAATGCTATGTTTTGGCTTAGGATGAGAAGAGTGCTGATAACACCCCGATGTTTCAATTGTTGCAGAGCAATGCTTATACCAAGCCAAGGACATCTCAGCTTCTTGCTCTGTCCTGCCAACAGGCAGGCTGGGGGTGCAGTAAGAGCTGGGAGGGGACAGACCCAGGACAGGTGACCCAAACTAGCCAAAGGGGTATTCCATAGCATCTGACGTCAGGCTAAACAATACATAGGGGTGGCTAGCCAGGGGGAGGGGGCCGGACTGCTCGGGGTTAGGCTGGGCATCGGTCAGCGGGTGGTGAGCAATTGCATTGTGCATCACTTGTTTGTACACATTATTAGTAGTGGTACTATTATCATCATTGTATTATTATTATTATTATTATTATTATTATTATTATTATTATTATTATTATTATTATTATTTTGTCTTATTAAACTGTCTTTATCTCAACTCACGGGCTTCACTTTCCATTTCTCTCCCCCGTCCCAGAGAGGGAGGGGGAGGGGGAGCGAACAGCTGCGTGGTGTTTAGCTGTCGGCCGGGTTAAACCACAACACATCTTTTACCCTAACATAATAATTCTGTGAAGGCATTAATGCTTGATTTAGAACTGAATACGTTGCCCCATAGCAATAAGAAATTTCACTTCCATTCCTCCCCTAGCTTCATTATAACCAGCGGAGGTACTAGGGTAGATTCCCCAGGTCCCCATTATTCCTGTTGAAATCAGGGGTCGATTATCCTAGGAAAAGGCTAGTCAATTTGTCCTCCAAAGCCAGGTCCAAACCGTTTTGTTTTATTTATTTATTTATTTATTTATTTTCATTACATTTCAGAGTTGGTCCAAAAATTCCATAGGGCTTTCTTTTAGACCTTGTTGGAAGCATATTCTCAATTCCCAATTCATCCAGATTTTAGTATTTACTTAACCGTTCATAATTTTCAGGATGATTTGGGTCTTAGCGGGGGTCAGTCAGGGGAATGCAATTTTCCACAGTTCCCTGAACGGTCCCATCGGCAATCTGAGCTCGCACATGAACTCAGGTTGTTTTAAGAGTTGACCTCTTTTCTGTTTCTGTGACAACTCTCTCGGACCGATCATGGTCCCTTTGCCCTAAAGGGCTAACACCCATGATTTTAAGATCTCTGCCTCGGGCAGAGGCAGAACTATTAACATTCCTACATCCTCTTTCCCTGCTCATTCAACTTCAAACACCTTTAACACTTTCATCAACCCTTTTAACACTTCCTTTATCTTTCTCCAGCCTGTACTTCTCTAATGCCAACATCAAAGGCTCAGTCAGGGGCCAACTTAATTCCGTACCTTTTCCCACCAAGATGCTGAAACATCAGTATACAACATTTCATCCTGTTCTGCTTCTCAAAAAAAACAACATTAACTGTAGCAAAATATTATAGTTTAAAGTTCCATTTAGGGGCCACTTTTCTCCACATTCCAGCTTATAAAGCGGCCACCACTGATTACGATATTTTATCAATGTTTTCCTGTTCACACTTCCACCGGCAGATCCTCCAATATTTTTCCAGTGACTTAAAACACATCCTAACACACTTTTCTTTAAAATTTCACTGCTTGTTTGCCCCCCCAGTTTCCAGTTTACACTTTCAGAATACACATGTTACTTGCAAAAGCGTATCACAAAACGTATCACTCACAAAACTACGGGCACGCATTATCTTTCAGTAGCGATGTCACAAAACTACTATTACCAGCAATATTGCCAAAATCACAATAACAATAGTCAGAGTCAAATTCCACATGCGATAAGTCAGAAAACCGAACTGTGTAACACCGTAACGATATCTCTCTTATAACAATGCCACGAACCTACTATTACCACCAGAAAAATAGCCAAAATCACAGTAACAATAACCAAAGTTAAATACCATACTCCATGAGTCAGAAAACCGAAATAGACAACACAATTCCAGATGGACCTTAAAGCGAGCTCCTTCCTTAAGGTCCCCAAACATGTACTTATGGTGCTAACCACAAAGTATATACCAAACACTGCCTCGCAGAAGATCACCTTCTGACTTACAGACAGTTCCAGATACAGATGGACCCCAAGGTCCCCAGATATACCTGTGGTACTAACCACAAAGTATATACCAAATACTGTCCTGCAGAAGTCACCTTCCGACTTACTGGACAGTCCTAGATGACCGGTCTACCAGAAAACCAAACCAGAATAAAGAATATACTCACTTACAATGATGGGGTCCTTGTCTGCCTCCGCAGTGATCCGGTGAGTCGAGGAGTCCCTCCGGGAAATCCCGGGGGTACCCTAGGGAGTCCTGTCCCCAGCGGGTCCTGCGGTCCGGCAGAGAGGTCGTCCCATCTGGGGTGCCAGGTTGATTCAAAGATCGAAGCCGAAATTCCTTTAAGTGGTATATTCTTTATTGCAGCGCTGGATGCACGGGGGATCTCTCCACCTATCGTGCATACCCAAAGCGGAAAGCAGTCTTGAATTTATACAATCAATCTATCAATATTCTACAAGTGCCTATACATATGCATTACCTATCCCCGCCTTCCCTCGCTTCTCATGCTAATTAGCCTTTTGGCACCTTGCGCCTGCGTAGAGCCTCCCAAGAATTGTGGGCAGGGGTCTTTGGGACGTGGGCAGGGGTCTTTGGGAGGAAGACCCCGAGTCTTCCTCACAGTGTACTTTTCACCTTTGGTCAGGAATCTGCTGAATTGGCAGGTTTCTTAATTGCAAGAGCTGGTTGTTGCTAATTCTTCCGTTTGTTGTATCTTTATAATGAATTCCAATGTCCAGTTTCAAGATTTATAGTCCTTACATTCGTTTCTCTGTCCGTCTGCCGCTTCCTTATCATGAGTTCCAGTGTCTTGTTTCGAGATATACAGTCCATGTCTGGGGATTGCCCTTGCCTCCCCAATACCTCCCCAGTACCTCCTTAATCAGCTCGTAGTCTTCCTCTCCCCCTTTGTACTTACTTGGCACCATACCAAGTTTATAGAACATTCTCTTCAAGACTTGTCTCCCAGCCGTCCTTCAGCTTCTTTTTCCTTCCTCTTAATCTCTCGGCCCCCCTAACCAGATACCAAAGATCCGCATAGTATCCCATAACAGTCACTAGTTGTTATCAGTTGTTCTGAAACTCCCAGACATCAAACACAAACAGCTTCACGAGTAATTAAAACATTCTTCCCCAGCCATTCACAGACACATCTATAGCAGTGTTAGAAATAGAAGTCCGGAATAACAAAAGCAAACAGGTTCATAAATTTAAGGAGTGATAAATTGACTAGAATGAGGGGGAGACTGGGACACACTGCAGCTGAGGTTCAAGAATTAAATTGCCAGTGCAGGGCCCAGAGGCAGACAGGATTCAAACAGAATTGTTCTTTATGGACACGAATTGTTAAAACATTCCTCACACCCTTATCATAAGCCATACAACAACAGTTACATGTACACTTACGCTTGCACTTACCCTAGCAATTACTCGTACAATTACCCTTAACCTTACTATTAAGTTAACCCTAAACCTTACCCTTATCCTAACACTTACCCTTATCCTAAACCTTACCCTTTTTGCTACACTTACCCTTTGCCTAATTCTAAACCTTACCCTAACCCTCACCCTTACCCTTACCATTATACTTACTTTTACCCTTGACCTAAACCTTACCCCAACCCTTACCCTGACCCTTACATTAACCCTAACCCTTACCCTAACCCTAACTCTAATCCTAACCCTTAACCTAAACCTTACACTTAATCTTACCTTTAACCTTACCCTTAAACTAATACATACCCTTACCTTTCCCTCACCATAACCCTAAAATTAACCGTAACCATTACCTGAACACTTATCCTTACCTAACCCTAACCCTTACTCTAACTTTTACCCGAACCCGGACCCTTAGACTTCCCCTTCCCCTTCCCCTTACTCTTCCCTTTACCCTAACCCTTACCCTTACACTTACGGTTACCATTTACCTTACCCTTACCCTAACACTTAACCTTAACCTAACCCTAACCCTAAACCTTACCTGAACCCTTACCCTGACCCTTACATTAACCCTAACCCTAAAACTTAACCTTAACCTTACCCTTAACCTTAACCTAATACTTACCCTTACTTTTCCCTCACCCTAACCCTAAAATTAACCCTAACCATTACCCTCACCCTAACCCTTACTCTAACCCTTACCCTTACCATAACCCATACTCTAACACATACTTCTACCCGTAACCGTACCCTTACCGTAACCCTTACCCTTACCGTTACCGTTACCCTTACCCTTACCGTTACCGTTACCCTTACCCTTACCGTTACCCTTACCCTTACCATTACCCTTACCATTACCCTTAACCTAACCCTAAACCTTATCCTTATCCTAACACTTACCCTTACCGTAAACCTTACCCTTTCTGCTACACTTACCCTTAGCCTAAATCTAAACCTTACACTTACCCTTAGCCTAACCCTCGCCCTTACCGTTACCCATACCCTTATTCTTACCCTTACCCTAACCCTTTTCTTTACACTTACGGTTGCCATTAACCTTACCCTTACCCTAACACTTATCCTGAACCTAACCCTTACCCTAAACCTTACCCCAACCCTTACCCTGACCCTTACATTAACCCTAACCCTTACCCTAAACCTTACCCTTACTCTTAACCTTAACCTTACCCTTAACATTCACCTAATACTTACGCATACATTTTCCTGACTTTAACCCTAAAACTAACCCTAACCATTACCCTAACACTTAACCTTACCCTAACCCTAACCCTTACTCTAACCCTTACCCTGACCTGTACCCTTACACTTACCCTTACCCTTATACTTACCCTAATTCTTACCCATACCATAACCCATACCCTAACACATATTTGTACCCTTAACCTTACCGTTACCCTTAACCTTACCCTTACCCTTACTCTATCCGTTACCCTTACGCTTACCCTTAACATAAACCTTACACTTGACCTTACCCTTACCATAAGCCATACAACAACACTTACATGTACACTTACGCTTGCACTTACCCTAGCAATTACTCGTACAATTACCCTTAACCTTACTATTAAGCTAACCCTAAACCTTACCCTTATCCTAACACTTACCCTTATCCTAAACCTTACCCTTTCTGCTACACTTACCCTTTGCCTAATTCTAAACCTTACCCGAACCCTCACCCTTACCTAAATCTAACTAAAATCTAACCATTACCCTAACCCCTCACCCTTACAATACACATATTTTTACCCTTTACCTAAACCTTTACCCCAACCCTTACCTTGACCCTTACATTAACCCTAATCCTTACACTAAACCTTACACTTACTCTTAACCTTAACCTTAGCTGTAACCTAATACTTACTCTTACGTTTCCCTCACCCTAAACCTAAAATTAGCCTAACCATTACCCTAACACTTACCCTTACTCTAACCCTTACCATGAACTTAAGTGTAAGTGTTAGGATAACGTTAACCTTAAGGGTGACCCTTAAGCTTATCCTTAATGTTTATGGTTAGGTTAAGGGTAATTGTACGAGTAATTACTAGGATAAGTGTAAGCGTAAGTGTACATATAAGTGTTGATGTATGGCTTATGGTAAGGGTAAGGTAAAGGGTAAGGTTTATGTTAAGGGAAAGTGTAAGAGTAACGGATAGAATAAGGGTAAGTGTAACGGTTAAGTGTTAGGGTAATGGTTAGGGTTAATTTTAGGATTAGGGTGAGAAAAATGTAAGGTTAAGTACTAGCTTAAGGTTAAGGGTAAGGTTAAGGTTAAGAGTAAGTGTAAGGTTTAGGTTAAGGGTTAGGGTTAATGTAAGGTTCAGGGAAAGGTTTGGGGTAAGGTTTAGGGTTAGGTTCAGCTTAAGGGTAAGGGTTGGGGTAAGGTTAAGGGTATGGATAAGGATAAGTGTAAGGGATAGGGTAAGGGTAAGGGTTAGCGTAAGGGTAAGATTAATGGTAAGGTTTATGTTAAGGGTAAGCGTAAGGGTAACGGATAGAGTAAGGGTAAGGGTAACGGTAAGGTTAAGGGTACAAATATGTGTTAGGGTATGGGTTATGGTATGGGTAAGAGTTAGGGTAATGTAAGGGTAAGGGTGAGTGTAAGGGTATGGGTCAGGGTAAGGGTTAGAGTAAGGGTTAGGGTTAGGGTAAGGGTAAGTGTTAGAATAATGGTTAGGGTTAATTTTAGGGTTAGGGTGAGGGAAACGTAAGGGTAAGTATTAGGTTAAGGTTAAGGTTAAGGGTAAGGTTAAGGTTAAGAGTAAGTTTTAGGGTAAGGGTAAGGGTTAATGTAAGGGTCAGAGTAAGGGTTAAGGTAAGGTTTAGGGTTAGAGTTAGGTTAAGGTTAAGTTTTAGGGTAAGGGTAAGTTATATGTATAAGGATAAGTGTAAGGGTAAGTGTTAGGGTAAGTGTAAGGATAAGGATAAGTGTACAAGTCAGGGTAAGGTTTAGAGTTAGGATTAGGGTTTGGGTTAGGGTAAGGGTAAGTGTTAGGGTAATGGTTAGGGTTAATTTTAGGTGTATGGTGACGGATAAGAAAGGGTAAGTAGTAGGTTAAGGTTAAGCGTAAGGTTAAGGTTAAGAGTAAGTGTAAGTTTTAGGGTACGGTTTAGGGTTAATGTAAGGGTCAGGGTAAGTGTTTGAGTAAGATTTAGGGTTAGGGTAAGAGTAAGTATATGGGTAATGGTAAGGGTAAGTGTTAGGGTTAGGGTAAGTGTAAGGTTTAGATTTAGGCTAAGGGTAAGTGTAGCAGAAAGGGTAAGGTTTACGGTAAGTGTAAGTGTAAGGATAAGGTTAAGGTTTAGGCTTACGTTAAGGGTAAGGGTAATGCTTTGGTAAGGGTAAGAGTAAGGGTAAAGGTAAGGGTTACGGTAAGGGTAAGGGTACTGGTAGAAGTATGTGTTAGAGTACGGCTTATGGTAAGGGTACAAGTAGCTCCCCCCCAGAGACAGGACCCAAAGGTGTACAACCAGTTCCCAACACCCCTGAGACACAGGCCACAACCCCCTCCCCAGACACAGGGACCCAAATTCTACAAGCAGCTCCCAACCCCTGCCAGGCAGGCCCCCTACCCTATACAAGCAGCTCCCAACCCTCCCCCCCCCTGCCCCGAGGGAGGCCTTCAAGGCCCCCACAAACACAGGCCCCTACAGTGTACAGGCAGCTCCCAGCCACCCCCAGATGCTGGCCCCAAAGTTGTACAAACAGCTCCCAGCCACCCTGCAGAAACAGATTCCTACATTGTACAAGCAGTTCCCAGCCCGCTAGACACAGGCCCTGACCCCCCACACATGCAGGCCCCAAAGGTGTACAAGCAGCTCCCACCCCTCCCCCAGACGCAGGTCCCAAGCCCCCCCCCCAAACACAGGCCCCTACAACCAGCACCCAACCCCCTACCCCCGATGCCAGGCCCAAAGGTGTAGAAGCAGCTCCAAACCTCCTCCCTCAACCCAGGCTCCAACAGTGTACAAGCAGCTCCCAACCAACCCTCCCCTTCCCCCCCGCCCCCCGACACAGGCTACAAAGGAATAAAAAGAGCTCCCACCCCTCCCCCAGATGCAGGTCTCAACCCCCCCCCCCCCAGAAGCAGGCCCCAAAGGTGTAGAGTCAGCTCCCAACCCCCTCAATGCTGGCCCCTAGGGTCTACAAGCAGCTCCCCCCTTGCCCCCAGATACCGGCCCCCAGACACAGACCCCAAAAGCCTAATCACAGGCCCTGAACTCTAGAGGCAGGCTCCAAAACCCAGGACAAAGCCCCAGTGGTTCGAGACAGGGCCCAAATCCCAGACACAGGCCCCAAACGCTAAACATATGCCAAAAGAAGTATTAGTGCTGGTGCCAAATGTTACAGACAGGCCCAAAAGCCCGAGATGCTCAAGGCTGAGACGTAACTTGGCTTTCTGAATTACTGGAAAGCAGCTTTCATTCTCAGATAATTGTGTGAAGGCTGATTAAGGAGCTATTGGGGAGGCAAGGACAATCCCCAGACAAGGACTGTATATCTCGAAACAAGACACTGGAACTCATGATAAGGAAGCGGCAGGCAGACAGAGAAACGAATGTAATGACTATAACTCTCGAAACTGGACATTGGAATTCATTATAAAGATACAACAAACGGGAGAATTAGCAACAACCAGCTCTTGCAATTAAGAAACATGCCAATTCAGCAGATTCCTGACCAAAGGTGAAAAGTACACTGTGAGGAAGACTCGGGGTCTTCCTCCCAAAGACCCCTGCCCACGTCCCAAAGACCCCTGCCCACAATTCTTGGAAGGCTCTGCGCAGGCGCAAGGTGCCAAAAGGCTAATTAGCATGAGAAGCGAGGGAAGGCGGGGATAGGTAATGCATATGTATAGGTGCTTGTAGAATATTGATAGATTGATTGTATAAATTCAAGACTGCTTTCTGCTTTGGGTATGCACGATAGGTGGAGAGATCCCCCGTGCATCCAGCGCTGCAATAAAGAATATACCACTTAAAGGAATTTCGGCTTCGATCTTTGAATCAATTTGGCGACCCAGAGGGGACAACCTCTCTGCCGGACTGCAGGACCTGCTGGGAACAGGACTCCCTAGGGTACCCCCGGGATTTCCCGGAGGGACTCCTCGACTCACCGGATCACTGCGGAGGCAGACAAGGACCCCATCATTGTAAGTGAGTATATTCTTTATTCTGGTTTGTTTTTCTGGTAGACCGGTCATCTGGAACTGTCTGTAAGTCAGAAGGTGATCTTCTGCGAGGCAGTGTTTGGTATATACTTTGTGGTTAGCACCATAAGTACATGTTTGGGGACCTTAAGGAAGGAGCTCGCTTTAAGGTCCATCTGGAATTGTGTTGTCCATTTCGGTTTTCTGACTCATGGAGTATGGTATTTAACTCTGGTTCTTGTTACTGCGATTTTGGCTATTTTCCTGGTGGTAATAGTAGGTTCGTGGCATTGTTATAAGAAAGATATCGTTACGGTGTTACACAGTTCGGTTTTCTGACTTCTCGCATGTGGAATTTGACTCTGACTATTGTTACTGTGATTTTGGCAATATTGCTGGTAATAGTAGTTTTGTGACATCGCTACTGAAAGATATTGCGTGCCCGTAGTTTTGTGAGTGATACGTTTTGTGATACGCTTTTGTAAGTAACATGTGTATTCTGAAAGTGTAAACTGGAAACTGGGGGGGCAAACAAGCAGTGAAATTTTAAAGAAAAGTGTGTTAGGATGTGTTTTAAGTCACTGGAAGGATATTGGAGGATCTGCCGGTGGAAGTGTGAACAGGAAAACATTGATAAAATATCGTAATCAGTGGTGGCCGCTTTATAAGCTGGAATGTGGAGAAAAGTGGCCCCTAAATGGAACTTTAAACTATAATATTTTGCTACAGTTAATGTTGTTTTTTGAGAAGCAGAACAGGATGAAATGTTGTATACTGATGTTTCAGCATCTTGGTGGGAAAAGGTAGGGAATTAAGTTGGCCCCTGACTGAACCTTTGATGTTGGCATTAGAGAAGTACAGGCTGGAGAAAGATAAAGGAAGTGTTAAAAGGGTTGTTGAAAGTGTTAAAGGTGTTTGAAGTTGAATGAGCAGGGAAAGAGGATGTAGGAATGTTAATAGTTCTGCCTCTGCCCGAGGCAGAGATCTTAAAATCATGGGTGTTAGCCCTTTAGGGCAAAGGGACCATGATCGGTCTGAGAGAGTTGTCACAGAAACAGAAAAGAGGTCAACTCTTAAAACAACCTGAGTTCATGTGCGAGCTCAGATTGCTGATGGGACCGTTCAGGGAACTGTGGACAATTGCATTCCCCTGACCGACCCCCACTAAGACCCGAATCATCCTGAAAATTATGAACGGTTAAGTAAATACTAAAACCTGGATGAACTGGGAATTGAGAATATGCTTCCAACAAGGTCTAAAAGAAAGCCCTATGGAATTTTTGGACCAACTCTGAAATGTAATGAAAATAAATAAATAAATAAATAAATAAAACAAAACGGTTTGGACCTGGCTTTGGAGGACAAATTGACTAGCCTTTTCCTAGGGTAATCAACCCCTGATTTCAACAGGAATAACGGGGACCTGGGGAATCTACCCTAGCGGATCCTCCACTGGTTATAATGAAGCTAGGGGAGGAATGGAAGTGAAATTTCTTATTGCTATGGGGCAACGTATTCAGTTCTAAATCAAGCATTAATGCCTTCACAGAATTATTATGTTAGGGTAAAAGGTGTGTCGTGGTTTAACCCGGCCGGCAGCTAAACACCACGCAGCTGTTCGCTCCCCCTCCCCCTCCCTCTCTGGGATGGGGGAGAGAAATGGAAAGTGAAGCCTGTGAGTTGAGATAAAGACAGTTTAATAAGACAAAATAATAATAATAATAATGATAATAATAATAATACAATGATGATAATAGTACCACTACTAATAATGTGTACAAACAAGTGATGCACAATGCAATTGCTCACCACCCGCTGACCGATGCCCAGCCTAACCCCGAGCAGTCCGGCCCCCTCCCCCTGGCTAGCCACCCCTATGTATTGTTTAGCCTGATGTCAGATGCTATGGAATACCCCTTTGGCTAGTTTGGGTCACCTGTCCTGGGTCTGTCCCCTCCCAGCTCTTACTGCACCCCCAGCCTGCCTGTTGGCAGGACAGAGCAAGAAGCTGAGATGTCCTTGGCTTGGTATAAGCATTGCTCTGCAACAATTGAAACATCGGGGTGTTATCAGCACTCTTCTCATCCTAAGCCAAAACATAGCATTCTCCCAGCTACTAGGAAGAAAATTAACTCTGTTCTAACTGAAACCAGGACAAGGTGTAACCGAAAAGGCTTATTTTTGGGAACCTTTGAAGTACAAGTTAGGGAAACAATGGGGCATACACAGATTTTTATCTATGCCTAGCTCCTCATGGGCACTCTTAGGTAGAGATTTATTAGAGCAAGTAGGAGCAGAAATTGTCTTTGAAAAAGGGAAAATGGAATTAAGAACAGGAGAAGAACAACTAATAAATGTGTTAAGCTTGGCACTAATACAAACTGACCCTAAAAGTGAAATACCTTTAGAGATCACAGATCAAGTATGTCCAGGAGTTTGGGCTACCGAAGTCCCTGGAAGAGCTAAAAATGTGACCTCAATAATTATTAAATTAAAGCCAGGAGAGAAACCCGTTAAGGTTAAGTAATATCCTTTGAGGATAGAAGATAGGAAAGGAATTAAAGAGATAATTGATCAATTTTTACAGTATGGATTATTGATTGAATGCGAATCAGAATCCAATGCACCCATATTGCCAATTAAAAAGGCAGATGAAAAAGCTATAGGCTAGTTCAGGATTTGAGGGCCATAAATAAAATCACTGAGGATATACATCCAGTAGTGGCAAACCCTTATACTTTGCTGACTAAATTAAAGAATAGTCAAGTCTGGTTTACCGTACTGGATTTAAAAGATGCCTTCTTCTGCCTAGGCTTAGCCACAGAAAGCCAAAACCTATTCGCCTTTGAATGGGAAAATCCCGATTCAGGCAGAAAGACGCAGCTTACGTGGACATTACTACCTCAAGGATTCAAGAATAGCCCCACTATTTTTGGAAACCAATTAGCAAGGGAACTCGAAACATGGATACCTCCGGACACTGAAGGTGCTTTGTTACAATATGTAGATGATCTCTTAATAGCTACCGAGACTAAAGGGAGTTGGATTCAATGGACTATAAGTCGTCTTAATTTTCTGGGTTTAAATGGATATCAAGTCTCTTGACAGAAAGTCCAGCTGGCTCAACAAAGTGTGACCTATCTGGGATTTGACATTTCGGAAGGACAACGAGAACTAGGAACTGAACATAAGGAAGTCATTTGCCGGACTCCAGAACCTCAAATGGTAAAGGAGCTACAAACCTTTTTAGGAATGACAGGTTGGTGTCGCCTTTGGATTTATAATTATGGACTATTGGTAAAGCCTCTATGTGAATTGATAAAGATTAACCAGTCAAAGTTAGCCTGGACTGGAGAAGCACAAAAAGTCTTTAAACAACTTAAACAAGAATTGATGATTTTGAAATATCAAGCAATATTGGTAGAACAGGACGACGTGGAAATTGTGATAATTCATATTGTGAATCTAGCCTCTTTTCTTAGTGATGCTCCGGCACAAGCTGTGATTCACGATTGTTTAGAAACTCTAGAGACTGTGTATTCCAGCCGACCAGACCTTAAGGAGGAGCCCATGGAAGATGCGGAAGAAACTTGGTTCACGGATGGGAGCAGTTTTGTTACGCAAAGACAACGTAAAGCTGGATATGCTATAACAACTACTCAGCAGGTAATCGAGTCTAAGCCTTTACCCCCTGGAACATCAGCTCAAAAGGCGGAGATAGTTGCTCTCACGAGAGCATTGGAACTGGCAGCGGGAAAAAGGGTAAATATTTGGACAGATTCTAAATATACATTCGGCGTGGTACATGCTCATGGAGCAATTTGGAAAGAACATGGATTGCTGACCGCTCAGTGAAAACACAAAGTATGCTGAAGAAATTTTAAAATTGTTAGAGGCTGTAAAACAACCAGAAAAGGTAGCTGTCATGCATTGTCAGGGACACCAAAAGGGGAACACCGATTTTGAAACTGGAAAATCGATTGGCAGAGGCTAAGCAGGCAGCTGAAATAACTGAGGTGAAGGCATTGTCTTTGATACCAGACGGTAAAATCCAAACTATATCCAAATTATACAAAAGAAGACTTAAAATTAATTGAAGATTTGAAAGGTAAAATGAAACCAGATGGATGAGTATATTTAAAAGATAACCCCATAGTAATACCCTCTAGTTTGACATGGCCCATAGTTCTTACAGAACACAATAAAACGCATTGGGGAGCTGGCACACTACATAAGAGCCTGAGTCAGACATTAGTGGGACGATATGATAAAACAAGTAACTCAACAATGTAGCATTTGCTTACACAATAACCCCAATACCAAGGATAGAATAAAATTTGGAATAATCGGTAAAGGAAATTACTCGGGGCAACAGTGGCAAATTGATTTTTCAGAACTCCCTAGAAAAAGGGGGTATCATTATTTACTGGTTCTGACTGACACGTTTTCAGGAAGGCCTGAAGCCTTTCCCTGTCGAACAACCAAAGCAAGAGAAGTGGTTAAAGTCTTGTTAAATGAAATAATACCATGCTTTGGGATTCTAGTAGCAATGTCTTCTGATAGAGTTTCACATTTTTGTGCACAAGTGGTAGAACAGATAAGTAAGATTCTAAAGATAGATTGGCAACTGCATACTCCTTATAGACCACAGGCAAGTGGACAGGTAGAAAAAATGAACCATTTAATTAAACAATAAATAGCTAAAATTGGATAAGAAGCTAATTTGTCATGGCCTCAATCCCTCCCTTTAGCATTACTTGGAATTAGAGTTAAACCTAGAATAAAAGGGAATTTGAGTCCCTTCAAAATCTTATATGGAAGGCCATAGCAATTTCTATTTAGTGGAGAGGACCTAACGCAGTTAGGATCAGAATATTTATATGCTTATATAACTGAACTTCAGAAACAATTAAATAAAGTACATACATTTGTTTTAGGGACCAGGGCTAGAGGGTTGGATCAACCAATCCACCCCTTTAAGCTCGGGGATTATATATATATAAAGACTTTTTCAGGACAACCCGTGCAGGAAAAATGGAAGGAAAGTGGATGGGACCATACCAAGTATTACTGACAACACACACCGCCATTAAGATTAAGAAGCAAGCAGCTTGGATCCACAATTCAAGGGTGAAGAAGGCCCCAGCGAGGATATGGACCACCACTCCAACTGGACCAACAAAATTACGGTTTTCCAGATCCTAATGATTGCAGGGGTGCGGTTCTCGGATTTGGGGTGGGCAACTTGGGATGAGAACTTACACCTGACCTTAATACAAACAATTTCTCAAGTAACTAATAAGACGAACTGTTGGGTATGCACCCATCTGCCACAGCATGGGAATAAGGGTGTATCGTAACCCTTACCCTAACCCTAACCCTAACCCTTACCCCAACCCTTACCCTGACCCTTACATTAACCCTAACCCTAACCCTATCCCTAACCTTAACCCAAACCCTTACTCTAACCCTAAGCCTTATCCTAAACCTTACACTTAATCTTATCTTTAACCTTACCCTTAAACTAATACATACCCTTACGTTTCCCTCATCATAACCCTAAAATTAACCGTAACCATTACCCTAACACTTATCCTTACCTAACCCTAACCCTTACTCTAACTTTTACCCTGAGCCAGAACCTTAGACTTCCCCTACCCCTTCCCCTTACTAATACCGTTACCCTAACCCTTACCCTTACACTTACGGTTACCATTAACCTTACCCTTACCCTAACACTTAACCTTAACCTAACCCTAACTCTAAACCTTACCTGAACCCTTACCCTGACCCTTACATTAACCCTTACCCTAAAACTTACACTTAACCTTAACCTTACCCTTAACCTTAACCTTAACCTAATACTTACCCTTACTTTTCCCTCACCCTAACCCTAAAATTAACCCTAACCATTACCCCAACACTTACCCTTACCCTAACCCTTACCCTTACCATAACCCATACTCTAACACATACTTCTACCCGTACCCGTACCCTTACGGTAACCCTTACCCTTACGGTAACCCTTACACTTATCGTAACCCTTCCCCTTCCCCTTCCCCTTCCCCTTCCCCTTCCCCTTCCCCTTCCCCTTCCCCTTCCCCTTCCCCTTCCCCTTCCCCTTCCCCTTCCCCTTCCCCTTACCCTAACCCTAAACCTTACCCTTATCCTAACACTTACCCTTACCGTAAACCTTACCCTTTCTGCTACACTTACCCTTAGCCTAAATCTAAACCTTACACTTACCCTTAGCCTAACCCTCACCCTTACCCTTACCCATACCCTTATTCTTACCCTTTCCCGAACCCTTACCTTTACACTTACGGTTACCATTAACCTTACCCTTACCCTAACACTTATCCTTAACCTAACCCTTACCCTAAACCTTACCCCAACCCTTACCCTGACCCTTACATTAACCCTAACCCTTACCCTAAACCTTACACTTAATCTTAACCTTAACCTTACCCTTAACATTAACCTAATACTTATGCATACGTTTTCCTGACTTTAACCCTAAAACTAACCCTAACCATTACCCTAACACTTAACCTTACCCTAACCCTAACCCTTTCTCTTACACTTACCCTGACCTGTACCCTTACACTTACCCTTACCCTTATACTCACCCTAATTCTTACCCATACCCTAACACATATTTGTACCCTTAACCTTACCGTTACCCTTAACCTTACCCTCACCCTTACACTATCCGTTACCCTTACGCTTACCCTTAACATTAACCTTACCCTTGACCTTACCCTTACCATAAGCCATACAACAACACTTACATGTACACTTACGCTTGCACTTACCCTAGGAATTACTCGTACAATTACCCTTAACCTTACTATTAAGCTAACCCTAAACCTTACCCTTATCCTAACACTTACCCTTATCCTAAACCTTACCCTTTCTGCTACACTTACCCTTTGCCTAATTCTAAACCTTACCCGAACCCTCACCCTTACCTAAATCTAACTAAAATCTAACCATTACCCTAACCCCTCACCCTTACAATACACATATTTTTACCCTTTACCTAAACCTTTACCCCAACCCTTACCTTGACCCTTACATTAACCCTAATCCTTACACTAAACCTTACACTTACTCTTAACCTTAACCTTAGCTGTAACCTAATACTTACTCTTACGTTTCCCTCACCCTAAACCTAAAATTAGCCTAACCATTACCCTAACACTTACCCTTACTCTAACCCTTACCATGAACTTAAGTGTAAGTGTTAGGATAACGTTAACCTTAAGGGTGACCCTTAAGCTTATCCTTAATGTTTATGGTTAGGTTAAGGGTAATTGTACGAGTAATTACTAGGATAAGTGTAAGCGTAAGTGTACATGTAAGTGTTGATGTATGGCTTATGGTAAGGGTAAGGTAAAGGGTAAGGCTTATGTTAAGGGAAAGTGTAAGAGTAACGGATAGAATAAGGGTAAGTGTAACGGTTAAGTGTTAGGGTAATGGTAAGGGTTAATTTTAGGATTAGGGTGAGAAAAATGTAAGGTTAAGTACTAGCTTAAGGTTAAGGGTAAGGTTAAGGTTAAGAGTAAGTGTAAGGTTTAGGTTAAGGGTTATGGTTAATGTAAGGTTCAGGGAAAGGTTTGGGGTAAGGTTTAGGGTTAGGTTCAGCTTAAGGGTAAGGGTTGGGGTAAGGTTAAGGGTATGGATAAGGATAAGTGTAAGGGATAGGGTAAGGGTAAGGGTTAGCGTAAGGGTAAGATTAATGGTAAGGTTTATGTTAAGGGTAAGCGTAAGGGTAACGGATAGAGTAAGGGTAAGGGTAACGGTAAGGTTAAGGGTACAAATATGTGTTAGGGTATGGGTTATGGTATGGGTAAGAGTTAGGGTAATGTAAGGGTAAGGGTGAGTGTAAGGGTATGGGTCAGGGTAAGGGTTAGAGTAAGGGTTAGGGTTAGGGTAAGGGTAAGTGTTAGAATAATGGTTAGGGTTAATTTTAGGGTTAGGGTGAGGGAAACGTAAGGGTAAGTACTGGGTTAAGGTAAGGGTAAGTGTAAGGTTTAGATTTAGGCTAATGGTAAATGTAGCAGAAAGGGTAAGGTTTACGATAAGGGTAAGTGTTAGGGTAAGGGTAAGGTTTAGGGTAACATAAAGGGTAAGGATTACGGTAAGGGTAAGGGTACGGGTAGAATTTGTTAGAATATGGCTTATGGTAAGGGTAAGGTTTAGGGTAAGAGTAAGTGTAAGTGTATGTGTAAGGGTACGGGTCATTGTAAGGGTTAGAGTAAGGGTTAGGGTAAGGGTAAGTGTTAGGGTAATGGTTAGGGTTAATTTTAGGGTTAGGGTGAGGGAAACGGAAGGGTAAGTATTAGGTTAAGGTTAAGGGTAAGGTTAAGGTTAAGAGTAAGTTTTAGGGTAAGGGTAAGGGTTAATGTAAGGGTCAGAGTAAGGGTTAAGGTAAGGTTTAGGGTTAGAGTTAGGTTAAGGTTAAGTTTTAGGGTAAGGGTAAGTTATATGTATAAGGATAAGTGTAAGGGTAAGTGTTAGGGTAAGTGTAAGGATAAGGATAAGTGTACAAGTCAGGGTAAGGTTTAGAGTTAGGATTAGGGTTTGGGTTAGGGTAAGGGTAAGTGTTAGGGTAATGGTTAGGGTTAATTTTAGGTGTATGGTGACGGATAAGAAAGGGTAAGTAGTAGGTTAAGGTTAAGCGTAAGGTTAAGGTTAAGAGTAAGTGTAAGTTTTAGGGTACGGTTTAGGGTTAATGTAAGGGTCAGGGTAAGTGTTTGAGTAAGATTTAGGGTTAGGGTAAGAGTAAGTATATGGGTAATGGTAAGGGTAAGTGTTAGGGTTAGGGTAAGTGTAAGGTTTAGATTTAGGCTAAGGGTAAGTGTAGCAGAAAGGGTAAGGTTTACGGTAAGTGTAAGTGTAAGGATAAGGTTAAGGTTTAGGCTTACGTTAAGGGTAAGGGTAATGCTTTGGTAAGGGTAAGAGTAAGGGTAAAGGTAAGGGTTACGGTAAGGGTAAGGGTACTGGTAGAAGTATGTGTTAGAGTACGGCTTATGGTAAGGGTACAAGTAGCTCCCCCCCCAGAGACAGGACCCAAAGGTGTACAACCAGTTCCCAACACCCCTGAGACACAGGCCCCAACCCCCCCCCCAGACACAGCGACCCAAATTCTACAAGCAGCTCCCAACCCCTGCCAGGCAGGCCCCCTACCCTATACAAGCAGCTCCCAACCCTCCCCCCCCCCTGCCCCAAGGGAGGCCTTCAAGGCCCCCACAAACACAGGCCCCTACAGTGTACAGGCAGCTCCCAGCCACCCCCAGATGCTGGCCCCAAAGCTTACCCTTACTCAAACCCTTACAATGACCCGTACTTTTACACATACCCTTACACTTACCCTTACTCTTAAACTTACACTAACCCTTACCCTTAACTAAATCTAACCCTTACACTAAACATCATCCTTACCCTTACCATTATCCCTTCTCTTACCCTTATCCTAAACGTTTCCCAAACCCTTACCCTTACATTAAACCTAACCCTTACCATAACTCTTAACCTTATCCTTAAACTTAACCTAATACTTACCCTTATGTTTCCCTCACCCTAAACCTAAAATTAGCCTAACCATTACCCTAACACTTACCCTTACTCTAACCCTTATCCTCAACTTAAGTGTAAGTGTTAGGATAACGGTAACCTTAAGGGTGACCCTTAAGCTTATCCTTAATGTTTATGGTTAGGTTAAGGGTAATTGTACGAGTAATTGCTAGGATAAGTGTAAGCGTAAGTGTACATGTAAGTGTTGATGTATGGCTTATGGTAAGGGTAAGGTTTATGTTAAGGGAAAGCGTAAGAGTAATGGATAGAATAAGGGTAAGTGTAACGGTTAAGTGTTAGGGTAATGGTTAGGGTTAATTTTAGGATTAGGGTGAGAAAAATGTAAGGTTAAGTACTAGCATAAGGTTAAGTGTAAGGTTAAGGTTAAGATTAAGTGTAAGGTTTAGGTTAAGGGTAAGGCTTCAGGGAAGGGGTAAAGTTCAGGGAAAGGTTTGGGGTAAGGTTTAGGGTTAGGTTCAGCTTAAGGGGAAGGGTTGGTGTAAGGTTAAGGGTATGGATAAGGATAAGGGTAAGGGTAACGGTTAGCCTAAGAGTAAGATTAATGGTAAGGTTTATGTTAAGGGTAAGCGTAAGGGTAACGGATAGAGTAAGGGTAAGGGTACAAATATGGGTTAGGGTATGGGTTATGGTATGGGTAAGAGTTAGGGTAATGTAAGGGTAAGGGTGAGTGTAAGGGTATGGGTCAGGGTAAGGGTAAGAGTAAGGGTTAGGGTTAGGGTAAGGGTAAGTGTTAGAATAATGGTTAGGGTTAATTTTAGGGTTAGGGTGAGGGAAACGTAAGGGTAAGTATAGGGTTAAGGTAAGGGTAAGTGTAAGGTTTAGATTTAGGCTAAGGGTAAGTGTAGCAGAAAGGGTAAGGTTTACTGTAAGGTTTAAGGTTTCGGCTTAGGTTAAGGGTAAGGGTAAGAGTAAGGGTAATTGTACGAGTAATTGCTAGGGTAAGTGTAAGCGTAAGTGTACATGTAAGTGTTGTTGTATGGCTTATGGTAAGGGTAAGGTCAAGGGTAAGGTTTATATTAAGGGTAAGCGTAAGGGTAAGGGATAGAGTAAGGGTAAGGGTAAGGTTAAGGGTAACGGTAAGGTTAAGGGTACAAATATGTGTTAGGGTATTGGTTATGGTATGGGTAAGAATTAGGGTAAGTATAAGGGTAAGGGTAAGTGTAAGGGTACAGGTCAGGGTAAGGGTTAGAGTAAGGGTTAGGGTTAGGGTTAGGGTAAGGTTAAGTGTTAGGGTAATGGTTAGGGTTAGTTTTAGGGTTAAAGTCAGGAAAACGTATGCGTAAGTATTAGGTTAATATTAAGGGTAAGGTTAAGGTTAAGAGTAAGTGTAAGGTTTAGGGTAAGGGTTTCGGTTAATGTAAGGGTCAGGGTAAGGGTTGGGGTAAGGTTTAGGGTAAGGGTTAGGTTAAGGATAAGTGTTAGGGTAAGGGTAAGGTTAATGGTAACCGTAAGTGTAAAGGTAAGGGTTCGGGAAAGGGTAAGAATAAGGGTATGGGTAATGGTAAGGGTGAGGGTTAGGCTAAGGGTAAGTGTAAGGTTTAGATTTACGCTAAGGGTAAATGTAGCAGAAAGGGTAAGGTTTACGGTAAGGGTAAGTGTTAGGATAAGGGTAAGCTTTAAGGTTAGGTTAAGGGTAAGGTATAGGGTAAGGGTAAGAGTAAGGGTAAGGGTAAGGGTAAGGGTAAGGGCAATGGTAACGGTAACAGTAAGGGTAAGTGTTACGGTAAGGGTAAGGGTTACGGTAAGGGTACGGTTACGGGTAGAAGTATGTGTTAGAGTATGGGTTATGGTAAGGGTAAGGGTTAGGGTAAGTGTTGGGGTAATGGTTAGAGTTAATTTTAGGGTTAGGGTGCGGGAAACGTAAGGGTAAATATTAGGTTAAGGTTAAGGGTAAAGTTAAGGTTAAGGTTAAGTTTTAGGGTTAGGGTTAATGTAAGGGTCAGGGTAAGGGTTCAGGTAAGGTTTAGGGTTAGGGTTAGGTTAAGGTTAAGTGTTATGGTAGGCGTAAGTTGTATGGATAAGGATAAGTGTAAGGGATAGGGTAAGGGTAAGTGTTAGGGTACGGGTAAGATTAATGGTAACCGTAAGTGTTAGGGTAAGGGTAAGAGTAAGGGGAAGGGGAAGGGGAAGGGGAAGTCTAAGGGTCCGGGTCAGGGTAAAAGTTAGAGTAAGGGTTAGGGTTAGGGTTCGGTAAGGATAAGTGTTAGGGTAATGGTTACGGTTAATTTTAGGGTTATGATGAGGGAAACGTAAGGGTATGTATTAGTTTAAGGGTAAGGTTAAAGTTAAGATTAAGTGTAAGGTTAAAGTTAAGATTAAGTGTAAGGTTTAGGTTAAGGGTTAGGGTTAGAGTAAGGGTTAGGGTTAGGGTTAGGGTAAGGTTTAGGGTTAATGTAAGGGTCAGGGTAAGGGTTGGGGTAAGGTTTAGGTTAAGGGTAAAAGTAAGTATAATGGTAAGGGTAAGGGTGAGGGCTAGCGTAATGGTTAGATTTAAGCAAGGGTGAGGGTTAGGGTAAGGTTTAGAATTAGGCAAAGGGTAAGTGTAGCAGAAAGGGTAAGGTTTAGGATAAGGGTAAGGTTAGGATAAGGGGTTAGCTTAAGTTTAGGGTTAGCTTAATAGTAAGGTTAAGGGTAATTGTACGAGTAATTGCTAGGGTAAGTGCAAGCGTAAGTGTACATGTAAGAGTTGTTGTATGCCTTATGATAAGGGTTAGGTTAAGGTTAAGGTTTATGTTAAGTGTAAGTTTAAGGCTAACAGAGACAGTAAAGGTAAGGGTAAGGGGAACGGTAAGGTTAAGGCTACAAGTACGTGTTAGGGTATGGGTCATGGTAAGGGAAAGGCTTAGGGTAAGGGTAAGTGTAAGGGTAATGGTTAGGGTTAATTTTAGGACTTAGGGTGAGGGAAACGTAAGGGTAAGTGTTAGGGTAATGGTTAAGGGTAAGGTTAAGGTTAAGAGTAAGTGTAAGCTTTAGGGTAAGGGTTAGGGTTAATGTAAGGGTCAGGGTAAAGGCTGGGATAAGGTTTAGGGTTAGGGTTAGGTTAAGGGTAAAGATTAGGGTAAGGGTAAGGGCATGGATAGGGATAAGTGTAAGTGTTAGGGTAAGGGTAATGTTAAAGGTAACAGTAAGTGTAAGGAGAAGGGTTAGGGTAAGGGTAAGAGTAAGGGTATTGGTAATGATAAGGGTGAGGGTTACAGTAGGGGTAAGTGTAAGGTTTAGATTTAGGCTAAGGGTAAGTGTAGCAGAAAGGGTAAGGTTTACTGTAAGGTTTAGGCTTAGGTTAAGGGTAAGGGTAAGGGTAATTGTACGAGTAATTTTAGGGTTAGGTTAAGGTTAAGTGTTAGGGTAATGGTTAGGGTAAATTTAAGGGTTAAAGTCAGGAAAACATGTGCGTAAGTATTAGGTTAATGTTAAGAGTAAAGTTAAGGTTAAGAGCAAGTGTAAGGTTTAGGGTAAGGGTTAGCGTTAATGTAAGGGTCAGGGTAAGGGTTGGGGTAAGGTTTAGGTTAAGGGTTAATGTAAGCATTATGATAAGGGTAAGGGTGAGTGTAGGGTAAGGTTTAGAATTAGGCAAAGAGTAAGTGTAGCAGAAAGGGTAAGGATTACGGTAAGGGTAAGTGCTAGGATAAGTGTAAGGTTGAGGATTAGGTTAAAGGTAAGGGTAATGGTTTGGTAAGGGTAAGGGTAAGGTTAATTGTACGAGTAGTTGCCAGGTTAAGTGGAAACGTAAGTGAACATGTAAGTGTTATTCTATGGCTTATGGTAAGGGTAAGGTTAAGAGTAAGTTTTATGTTAAGGATAAGCGTAAGAGTAACAAATAGAGTAAGGGTAAGTGTAACAGTAAGGTTAAGGGTAGAAGTATGTGTTAGAGTATGGGCTATGGTAAGGGTAAGGGTAGAGTAAGAGTAAGGGTAAGGGTATGTGTAAGCGTATGGTTCATTGTAAGGGTTACAGTAAGGGTTAGGGTAAGGGTAAGTGTTAGGGTAATGGTTAGGGTTAATTTTAGGGTTAGGGTGAGGGAAACGTAAGGGTAAGTATTAGATTACAGCTAAGGTTAAGGTTAAGAGTAAGTGTAAGATTTAGGGTAAGGGTTAGGGTTAATGTAAGGGTCAGGGTAAGGGTTGGGGTAAGGTTTAGGGTAAGGGTTAGGTTAAGGATAAGCGTTAGGGTAAGGGTAAGGTTAATGGTAACCGTAAGTGTAAAGGTAAGGGTTAGGGTAAGGGTAAGAATAAGAGTATGGGGAAGGGTAAGGGTGAGGGTTAGGCTAAGGGTAAGTGTAGCAGAAAGGGTAAGGTTTACAGTAAGGTTTAAGGTTTCGGCTTCGGTTAAGGGTAAGTGTAAGGGTAATTGTACGAGGAATTCCTAGGGTAAATGTAAGCATAAGTGTACATGTAAGTGTACATGTAAGTGTTGTTGTATGGCTTATGGTAAGGGTAAGGTCAAGGGTAAGGTTTATATTAAGGGTAAGCGTAAGGGTAAGGGATAGAGTAAGGGTAAGGGTAAGGTTAAGGGTAACGGTAAGGTTAAGGGTACAAATATGTGTTAGGGTATGGGTTATGGTATGGGTAAGAATTAGGGTGAGTATAAGGGTAAGGGTAAGTGTAAGGGTACAGGTCAGGGTAAGGGTTAGAGTAAGGGTTAGGGTTAGGGTTAGGGTAAGGTTAAGTGTTAGGGTAATGGTTAGGGTTAGTTTTAGGGTTAAAGTCAGGAAAACGTATGCGTAAGTATTAGGTTAATGTTAAGGGTAAGGTTAAGGTTAAGAGTAAGTGTAAGGTTTAGGGTAAGGGTTAGGGTTAATGTAAGGGTCAGGGTAAGGGTTGGGGTAAGGGTTAGGTTAAGGATAAGTGTTAGGGTAAGGGTAAGGTTAATGGTAACCGTAAGTGTAAAGGTAAGGGTTAGGGAAAGGGTAAGAATAAGGGTATGGGTAAGGGTAAGGGTGAGGGTAAGGCTAAGGGTAAGTGTAAGGTTTAGATTTACGCTAAGGGTAAGTGTAGCAGAAAGGGTAAGGTTTACGGTAAGGGTAAGGTTTAGGGTTAGGGTAAGGGGAAGGGGAAGGGGAAGGGGAAGGGGAAGGGGAAGGGGAAGGGGAAGGGGAAGGGGAAGGGGAAGGGCCACGGTAACGGTAACGGTAAGGGTAAGGGTTACGGTAAGGGTAAGAGTTACCGTAAGGGTACGGGTACGGGTAGAAGTATGTGTTAGAGTATGGGTTATGGTAAGGGTAAGGGTTAGGGTAAGGGTAAGTGTTGGGGTAATGGTTAGGGTTAATTTTAGGGTTAGGGTGAGGGAAAAGTAAGGGTAAGTATTAGGTTAAGGTTAAGGGTAAGGTTAAGGTTAAGTGTAAGTTTTAGGGTAAGGGTTAATGTAAGGGTCAGAGTAAGGGTTCAGGTAAGGTTTAGGGTTAGGGTTAGGTTAAGGTTAAGTGTTAGGGAAAGCGTAATTTGTATGGATAAGATAAGTGTAAGGGATAGGGTAAGGGTAAGTGTTAGGGTAAGGGTAAGGTTAATGGTAACTGTAAGTGTATGGGTAAGGGTTATGGTAACGGTATTAGTAAGGGGAAGGGGAAGGGCAAGTCTAAGGTTCTGGCTCAGGGTAAAAGTTAGAGTAAGGTTTAGGGTTAGGTAAGTATAAGTGTTAGGGTAATGGTTACGGTTAATTTTAGGGTTATGATGAGGGAAACATAAGGGTATGTATTAGTTTAAGGGTAAGGTTAAAGATAAGATTAAGTGTAAGGTTTAGGTTAAGGGTTAGGTTTAGAGTAAGGGTTAGGGTTAGGGTTAGGGTTAGGGTTAGGGTTAGGGTCAGGGTCAGGGTCAGGGTCAGGGTTAGGGTTAGGGTTAGGGTTAGGGTTAGGGTTAGGGTTAGCATAAGGGTTAGGGTTAATGTAAGGGTCAGGGTAACGGTTGGGGTAAGGTTTAGGTTAAGGGTAAAAGTAAGTATAATGGTAAGGGTAAGGGTGAGGCTTAGGGTAATGGTTAGATTTAGGTAAGGGTGAGGGTTAGGGTAAGATTTAGAATTAGGCAAACAGTAAGTGCAGCAGAAAGGGTAAGGTTTAGGATAAGGGTAAGTGTTATCATAAGGGTAAGGTTTAGGGTTAGCTTAATAGTAAGGTTAAGGGTAATTGTACGAGTAATTGCTAGGGTAAGTCAAGCATAAATTTACATGTAAGTGTTGTTGTATGGCTTATGATAAGGGTTAGGTTAAGGTTAAGGTTTATGTTAAGTGTAAGTGTAAGGCTAACAGAGACAGTAAAGGTAAGGGTAAGGGGAACGGTAAGGTTAAGGCTACAAGTACGTGTTAGGGTATGGGTCATGGTAAGGGAAAGGCTTAGGGTAAGGGTAAGTGTAAGGGTACGGGTCAGGGTAAGGGTTACAGTAAGGGTTAGAGTTACGGTTAGGGTTAGGGTAAGGGTAAGTGTTAGGGTAATGGTTAGGGTTAATTTTCGGGTTAGGTTGAGGGAAACGTAAGGGTAAGTGTTAGGGTAATGGTTAAGGGTAAGGTTACGGTTAAGAGTAAGTGTAAGTTATAGGGTAAGGGTTAGGGTTAATGTAAGGGTCAGGGTAAGGGCTGGGATAAGGTTTAGGGTTAGGGTTAGGTTAAGGGTAAAGATTAGGCTAAGGGTAAGAGTAAGGTTTAGATTTAGGGTAAGGGTAAGTGTAGCAGAAAGGGTAAGGTTTAATGTATGGTTTAGGCTTAGGTTAAGGGTAAGGGTAAGCGTAAGGGTAATTGTACGAGTAATTTTAGGGTTAGGGTAAGGTTAAGTGTTAGGGTAATGGTTAGGGTTAATTTTAGGGTTAGGGTGAGGGAAACGTAAGGGTAAGTATTAGGTTACAGCTAAGGTTAAGGTTAAGAGTAAGTGTAAGGTTTAGGGTAAGGGTTAGGGTTAATGTAAGGGTCAGGGTAAGGGTTGGGGTAAGGTTTAGGGTAAGGGTTAGGTTAAGGATAAGTGTTAGGGTAAGGGTAAGGTTAATGGTAACCGTAAGTGTAAAGGTAAGGGTTAGGGTAAGAGTAAGAATAAGGGTATGGGTAATGGTAAGGGTGAGGGTTAGGCTACGGGTAAGTGTAAGGTTTAGATTTAGGCTAAGGGTAAGTGTAGCAGAAAGGGTAAGCTTTACGGTAAGCTTTAAGGTTTAGGGTTAGGTTAAGGGGAAGGGGAAGGGGAAGGTAAGGGGAAGGGTTGGAGTAAGGTATAGGGTAAGGGTAAGGTTATGGTTAAAGAGTAAGGGTAAGGAAAAAGTAAAGGTAAGGATTTGGGTAATGGTAAGGGTGAGAAGGGTTAGGGTAAGGGTTACGGTAAGGGTTAGGTAACGCAGTGTACAACCTGGGACGTCACACGCAGAGCTGCCTCTGGCAAGGTGAGTGAGGAACAGATGTAGCAGTTGTGTTGTAGGTCTCACTGTTCCTCTAAGCATCCCCTCTTTGTCTTTTAGAGGTGTTGTAGCTGTTTGAAGAGGGTAGATTGAAGCATCTGCCTCGGGGGCTGGTAAGCGGCAGAGGTAAGGGAGCAGATGAGAGTAACTTACCTAGTTGTGCTGTTTCTTTGGATGCTGCATCGGCCTATGCATTTCTTTTTCTTTCACAGGTGTCTCGCACAGGCTCAAAGGAGCAAACTGCACTCTGAAGAGCTGTGTAAGAAGAGGGGCTGGTCATGAGCTGGGTTGGAGCAGAACGACCAAGTAGCACAAGGTGACTATGAAAGGTGTCCGTCTTGCTTTGCAGGTGCTGTGGCAGGCTCTCCACAGAAGTGGATAAGGATATGAGATAAGGCCAGAGAGCGACAAGGAGCGGCACGTGCAGGGATGGTTTTGAAGCGCTGCGGTGGCTTACTCTTCTGTTCATCAGGTGCCACAGGCAAGGTGGGTTGTAACATCAGTCGTTATATTTGCATGAAAGCAGTTCACTTGAATGCCACAGTGCATCTGAGTAGGGTGTTCTAGCAGAACAAGCTTGTCTGGCACAGCGGTGCCTGATGGCAGTGTGTTTCCTCAGGTGAAGAGGTGCCTGAAGCCCCATCCTATCTAGCCTGCACACAATTATCTGAGAATGAAAGCTGCTTTCCAGTAATTCAAAAAGCCAAGTTACGTCTCAGCCTTGAGCATCTCGGGCTTTTGGGCTTTTTTTTTTTTTACAGACACTGTAACATTTGGCACCAGCACTAATACTTCTTTTGGCATATGTTTAGCGTTTGGGGCCTGTGTCTGGGATTTGGGCCCTGTCTCGAACCACTGGGGCTTTGTCCTGGGTTTTGGAGCCTGCCTCTAGAGTTCAGGGCCTGTGATTAGGCTTTTGGGGTCTGTGTCTGGGGGCCGATATCTGGGGGCAAGGGGGGAGCTGCTTGTAGACCCTTGGGGCCAGCATGGAGGGGGTTGGGAGCTGACTCTACACCTTTGGGGCCTGCTTCTGGGGGCGGGGGGGGGTTGAGACCAGCATCTGGGGGAGGGGTGGGAGCTCTTTGTATTCCTTTGGAGCCTGTGTCGGGGGGGGGGGGAAGGGGAGGGTTGGTTGGGAGGTGCTTGTACACTGTTGGAGCCTGGGTTGAGGGAGGAGGTTTGGAGCTGCTTCTACACCTTTGGGCCTGGCATCGGGGGTAGGGGGTTGGGTGCTGGTTGTAGGGGCCTGTGTTTGGGGGGGGGGGCTTGGGACCTGCGTCTGGGGGAGGGGTGGGAGCTGCTTGTACACCTTTGGGGCCTGCATGTGTGGGGGGTCAGGGCCTGTGTCTAGCGGGCTGGGAACTGCTTGTACAATGTAGGAATCTGTTTCTGCAGGGTGGCTGGGAGCTGTTTGTACAACTTTGGGGCCAGCATCTGGGGGTGGCTGGGAGCTGCCTGTACACTGTAGGGGCCTGTGTTTGTGGGGGGCTTGGGGGCCTCCCTCGGGGTGGGAGGGGAGGGTTGGGAGCTGCTTGTATAGGGTAGGGGGCCTGCCTGGCAGGGGTTGGGAGCTGCTTGTAGAATTTGGGTCCCTGTGTCTGGGGAGGGGGTTGTGGCCTGTGTCTCAGGGGTGTTGGGAACTGGTTGTACACCTTTGGGTCCTGTCTCTGGGGGGGAGCTACTTGTACACTTTTGGGGTCTTTATTTGAGGGGGGTTGGGAGTTGCTCATGCGTTCTAGGTGCCTCCCTTTTGAAAAGGGTTGGGGCCTGCATCTGTGGGTGGTTGGGAGCTGCTTGTACACTATAGGGGCCATGGTCTTGGAGGGGGGTCTGGGCTGTTTATACACCTCTGTGGCCTGTGTTTGGGGGGGGGGGGGGTGGGCCTGTGCCTGGGGGAGTTGGGAGGTGCTTGTTCACTCTAGGAGCCTCCATTTGGGGGTCTTTGGGGCCTCCCTTTGAGGGGGAGGGAGTTGGGAGTTGGTTGTACACCTCCGCATCCCATGTCTTGGGGAGGGGGGGGGGGAGTGGGACCGGTCTCTGAAGGGGCGGGTTGTGAGCTGCTTGTACACCTGTGTCAGGGGGGAGGGTAGGGGGGATGGTGGGGGGCGGGCCCGGGTCTTGGGCCAGTGTCTGGGTGGAGTCCAGTTCTTGGGAGGGGGTGGTGGGGTAGGAGCTGCTTGTGGGCAGTTGGGGTCTGCATCTGGGTGTGGTTGGTGCCTGCTTCTGTTGGCAGTTTGGGGCCTGCTTGTAGACTTGTGCAGCCTGGGTTTGGGGGCTTTTCTGTAACGTTTGGGGTCTGCATTTTTGCTTTGGGATGCATCTTGAGCTTTTGAGGCCTAGCAGTAGCATTTGGGGCCTGCATCTGGGGCTTTTCTGTAGCATTTTGGTTGCGTATTTGTGATTTGGGGCCTGTATCGTGGGTTTTGCCTTTTTTGTAGTTTCCATCTTTGTGTGTGTGTGTTTCGTTGTTGGTTGTCTGGGGTTAGGGGCAGTTTGGGGTTTGGATTAAGGTCAGTGTCATTAGCGTTAGGGGGTTGATAATAAGGGTTAGGGTTGTGGTTAGAGTTGTTAGGTTTAAGGGGAATAAGGATTTCAGGGTAAGGGGATCAAGGTTGTGGGAATAAAAATGTTGTTTTTGCGCAGTTACATCCTGTAGAGGGAAGGAAGGTGGTATTGAGATATGCTTGCAGTGATAAGACAGCTTAACAGTGTGAAATGAGTTCATCTGATTCGTGTCAATATGGAATAATGCTAGGGCCGCATGATATGATGAAAAGTCTGAGAAAACCAGAGTGGTTAATATATATAGTTCTTGAATCTTGCAAAGGAATGGTCCAGCAATTCGGGTCAATAGAGGATAAGAGAACAAAGGGGTTTCAGAATAACTGCTAACTATTACAACTGTTGATGGGACACTATGCAAGTGTCTGCCATCCAGCCAAGATGGACAAAGGAGATGGACAAGAGAAAAGCCTGGGAGGAAGACTACGAGCCTTCAGTACGAGCGGCCCCCAGAGGGACCACCGGAGACTGATAACGCCTGCACCAGTGGGAGGGTTTGGATTCTGGGAACTAATAAGAATAACCCTGCCTTTTGTAGAAGTAGTAATGAATATGTATTAGCCTAGCAGCATAAAAACCAGCCGCCTAATGTAACTTGTGTGTGTCTTGGTGGAGCAGAGACTCCTGGCGCACCCAGCGCTGCTTGCTTACCTCTATTCATTTAATAAATTGTAAATTTCAATTGCAATCCTATTTGGGACCCAGTCATTTATTACAAGTGGGCGCTCGTCCGGGAGGGCTTTGGTTCCTGATTTCTGGTTTGATCTAGGAGAGGCACCCCCACCATTTGGTGGCTGCTGTTTGAGTCAGGTCGGAACTAATGGCATCTTAAACCTGAATAAAGGTAAGCAAAGTTTCTGATTCTTTTTTTCAGCTCCCTTGCCAGCTGCAGCACTATATTTTGCCCATAATTGTGTGTGTGAAGATCCGAACGAAGATGACGGAGTCGTAAGCATTTAAAGCGTATACCGTTCGGTTGGGTGGGGTTCGGTTGCCTGTGTGTGTAAGAGTGTGACTGAGATGGAACTTAGTTCCGAAGCGATTGTGGAGGTCTTCTAACCGCGGTTCCAATCTCCCGCAAGGGACTTGGCCGGTGAAGGACCGAAGGGATTCCTATAGGATTTGTGGGTGTGTGATAGGTCCTCGACCCCCTGCAAGACACTCTTACTAAGGTAACCAAGGGCTATGGGAATTGCCATAGTAAAACTCCTAGATGGGTCAGACAAAATCAAAGACCAGAGACCAGAAGAAAGGGAGCAAATTACCAGTCATACCACCAGAAAGTCCATTAGGAATAACGATTAGAAATTGGAATGATAGGGACCCCAGAAAAGGAAAAAGTAAATTAAAAATGGTCCAGTATTATGTGACAGAATGGCCAAAGGAGCCTTTAAGACTACATGTCTTTTGGCCTGTTTTTGGAACCTTCGAAGACTGGATTTGCCAGGCCTTAAATATCCATGTTAATTCAAAGGAACCTTTTAGCCAGGAAGAAAGTGATTATGCAGGATTATGGATCAAGAGGACTTCACGTCCTTTTCCAGCCTCAATATTTACACTAAAAGCAGGTAAGAAATTTGAAGAACAAGAAGAACATGAAAAAGAAAAAGAAGATAAACGTGAGCCGTTGGATAAGCTACCACCTCCATATCCTAACAATCCACCCCTGGCGGCTCCCCCTCCGGTGGCTGTGGTATCGCCACCAGTACCACCGTTGCCCCAGCTTCCACCACCAACAGCACCAGAATTAGACCGACCTCCGGCCGCATGCAGGAGAAGCAGGACGGAAGTATCTGAGAGGGCTTCTCTATATCCCTTAAGGGAGGTAACTGGTGTATAACTGGTGCGCGTCTTGGTGGAGCAGAGACTCCCGGCGTACCCAGCACTGTTTGCTTACCTCTATTCATTCAGTGAATTGTAAACTTTGATTGTAATCCTATTTGGGACTTTTATTTATTATAACAGACAAGCTTGTAAAACGCAGACAACCAGAATCCTTACAGCAATTAGGTGGAAATCACGGCGTAAGAAACATTACCACCTCAAAGAGTAAAAACCTCAAAAGAAATGTGACTTGTAACAGGCCAGCAGCTGTGTATTTTCTGTGAAGCACCAGCTAGATTATGAACCTTGAATAGCACAGTTAAAGGGGAAACAGGGGAGGGTCGGGAGGGTCCCGGTCCTCGGCAGAAAAAAAAAGTGTATAAACTGTGTATGGAATTAGTAGGCACCCTCCTGCTTGTGGGACACCCGCCATTGTAATCTCGAATAATAATGCTACTGTACTGAGATCCTCGACTCAGCCTATGCTATTTGCTACAGATTGATTCAGGGTTTTAAGGTTTCAGGGATTGGGCACTAGGGTTGGGTTTCAGGGTAAGGGGTTTCAGGGTTTATGTTTAGGATTTTAAGGTTTTTAGGGTTGGAGTTTTAACGGTTAGGGTTTTAAGGATTTGGGGGTTAGGGTTTTAAGGGTTTCAGGGTTAGCATGTTAGGGTATTAGAGTTTTTTGGGTTGTAGTGTTGATATGTTTTTTAGGGTTAGAGTCTTAAGGTTTTATTTTTGGTCAGTTATTTACGGTTAGGGTTTTAAGATCTTTTTTTTGTTTTGTTTTGTTTTGTTTTGTTTTTTCAGGTTAGGTTCTCCAGGTCCAGGGTTTTGAGTATCCTAATTTTGGGGGTTTGGATTTTGAGCATCTTAATTTTTGGGGTTAGGCTTTTGTGTGCCCTAATTTTTTGGGATAGGCTTTCAAGCATCCTAAGTAATTGGGTTAGGGTTTTGAGCATCTTAATGTTTCCAGGATAGGGTTTGGAGCATCCTAAGTTTTCGGGAAAGGGTTTTGAGCATCTCAATGTTTCCAGGATAGGGTTTTGAGCGTCCTAAGTTTTTGGAATAGGGTTTGGAGAGTCCTAAGTTTTCTGGATAGAGTTTGGAGCGTCCTAGTGTTTTCGGGATAGGGTTTTGAGCGTCCAAAGTGTTATAAGTTGCCCCCTTAATTAATTTTCATAGAGCATTGTATTAATCATAGAAAGGAATTTATTGAGTGAGCAAACATCAAGCAAAACAGCACTGGGCGGCCGGGGAGTCTCAGCTCTGCCAACGGCACGCACCTCACCCCCGCCAGGGTCCCTTTTTATTTATATTTTGCTAATTCCGGGATTACGCAGCACATCCTGGTATATTCTGCGACTGCGCGCACTGTTGCTAGGGGGTCGTCTCTGTCCCTCTGGTGGTCGTGAAGATGAAGGCCGTAGTCTTCCTCGGCGTTGTGGTTCAACTTCTTTTATTATTTGGTCATGTTGGCCCAGCGTTAGACAGGAAGGCATGTATGTCGATACACTACTTTAGCAACTTATCAGGAGATGGTTACATGAGCTTTGCAACAGTGTCTTTGAACAAAAGAGGCAACTGAGATGCAGAAGGAGAATGGGTTGGGGGGTCTATTTTTTGTTACATTAAGCAAAAGAATTTTTTTAATGTCTAGGCAAGCATTATGCAGCTCCTTACTTCAGCAGGGAGCTTTCGCAACTCCCGCTCCTCAAACAGAACTCCTTGTTTTTATAATACAAAAGACAATGAGCAAACATTTATGGTGTATTACCCTAAGTTTTTGGGTTAGGGTTTTTTGCGTCTTAATGTTTTGGGGTTAGGGTTTGGAGCGCCCTAAGTTTTTGGGCTAGGGCTTTGAGCATTCCTAACGTTTTGGGTTGGGTTTGGGTTTTGAGCATCCTAAGATTTTGGGTTGGGGGTTTTAGGCATAGGTCTTCAGGGGTTTAGTGTGGTAAATAGTTTGGGTTAGGTCTGTAGGGGTTTCGAGGTTTTTTGGATGTTAGGGCTTGAGGCTTTTTTTGTAAGGGCGGTGAGGGTTCCAGTGAGTGCTGGTAAATGCAGTTCTCGAGCACTCGGCCTGTGATTGGCCATGCTGGCTGTGCGGGGAATGCTGGTAGGTGTAGTTTTCCGGCACTGGGAGGCCATGTTGTGTGCCCAGAGCATGCCGGGAGATGTAGTTCTCGGGACTCCGGACTTCCGGGAGGCCATGTTGCGTACCCAGAGTATGCCGGGAAATGTAGTTTTCGGATTCGGGACTTCCGGGAGGCCATGTTGAATGCCCAGAGCATACCGGGATATGTAGTTCTCGGGAACTAGGGTTAGGGGCTAGGGCTGGGGCTAGAGTTAGGGTTTCGGGTGAGGGTTGGGGTTGGGGGTTATTGTTAGGGTTAGTGGTTTAGGGTTCGGCTTAGAGGGTTAGGGTTAGGGATAGGTTAGGGGTAGGTTTAGAGGGTTAGGGTGAGGGTTAGGGGTTAGGGGTTGGGGTTGTGGTTAGGGTTAGAGTAAGGGTTAGGGTGAGAGTATTAGGGTTAGGGTTTGGGTTCAGATTAGGGTACGGGTAAGGGTTAGGGCAAGGGTAAGTGTTAGGGTAAGGCTAAGGGTAAGGGTTAGGGTAAGGCTGAGGGTGAGGATAAGGTTTAGGTTTAGGCAAAGCGTTAGGTTTATGGTAAGGGTTAGGGTAAGGGTTAGGGTTAGGGTTAAGAGTTAGGGTAAAGGATAGAGTAATGGTAAGGATAAGGGTAGGGTAAGGATTAGGGTAAGCGTTAGGGTTAGGGTTAGAGGGTTAGGGTTAGGGTTAAGGTTAGGGTTAGGGTTAGGGTTAGGGTTAGGGTTAGTGTTAGGGTTAGGGGTTAGGGTTAGGGTTAGGGTTAGGGTTAGGGTCTTAGGGTTAGGGTTAGGGTTAGGGTTAGGGTTAGGGTTAGGGTTAGGGTTAGGGTTAGGATTAGGGATACAGTTAGGGTTAGGGTTAGAATTCTGTTAGGGTTAGGGTTAGGGTTAGGGTTAGGGTTAGGGTCTTAGGTTTAGAGTTAGGGTTAGGGTTAGGGTTAGGGATACCGTTAGGGTTAGGGTTAGGGTTTGAATTCTGTTAGGGTTAGGGTTAGGGTTAGGGTTAGGGTTG